>NC_062535.1:12378512-12531012 GCF_022655615.1 Tachysurus fulvidraco | reverse complement strand
TGAAACATTAAACCATTTGCTTGAACACATGACAGTAATATACAGTAGTCAATTCTGAAGCTGAATTGGAATTAGTGTTTTTTTCCTTTTTCCTTGCAGTGGGAACTGTTTATACCTCTGCTTCTTAAATTTGGGAGCAGGGAACCTGGGAGTTTGTGGTTATAGTGTTAGAATCCACACACCACCATTATTATGTTAAACATGATTTGAACAGGAAATTTGGAGAAAAAGATGGTTTGTAATACCAACGGTGCAGTAAATAGCCAAAGTATTGTATATATTTAAAGAAGTTGTATATATTTGCTTATAGTTTCATTTTTTTTAACCTTTTAAAAGTTTCCCAACTGTAAAAAGTCTAGATGAATCATTCCATTTATTAATCCAAAACTAATTTGGGTCACACTGAACCATCATTGTCTGACTTAATCGTTCTGGGATTCGTGTGTGTGTGTGTGTGTGTGTGTGTGTGTGTGTGTGTGTGTGTGTGTGTGTGTGTGTGTGTGTGTGTGTGTGTGTGTGTGTGTGTGTGTGTGTGTGTGTGTGTGGTGTGTGTGGTGTGTGTGTGTGTGTGTCAGGTTTTCAGCACATACACCAACGATGATTACGATCGCAGGAATGAAGAAGTCGACCCCGTATCCGCATCAGCCGAGTACGAGCTGGAGAAGAGGGTGGAGAAAATGGACGTGTTCCCAGTGGAAATTCAGAAAGGTAACATCTAAATGACAAAAACACATCGTTACTTGGCGAGTGACAGACTGTGCTTGGTTTTGTCACTAAGGCATGTTTCGGGTATCATGGGAAATGAGTTTTATCAGGTCCGTAGAAATAACCTTCTTTAAAAATAGCTGATAATCTGGAATTGCAATCCCGACTAAACCTAAGTGAAAAATAAAAATAAAGTAAGCCCCATTTCTTTTCCAATCTCTAGTCAAAATGAGATTTCACTTGGAATCATTGTTATGAGATGGATATTTCCATCATCTTTTAGATCTTGCCACCATTTTTACCATTTTTTGTCTGCACATATTGGCTCATTGTTTGTATCGTGAATCATTTCCATTCTATGAATTGTTCTCCTTAGTTTACTGAAACATATTTATGCCCAGAACTGCATTCTTCTTTAGTGTCGATATCCTGTGAATATTGGTTTGTTGGAACAGGAGATGAAGGTCTGGGGATCAGTATAATAGGAATGGGTGTAGGAGCCGATCAAGGTCTGGAGAAACTCGGCATCTTCGTCAAAACCATCACAGAGAATGGAGCGGCTCAGCGTGATGGCCGGTATCTAAGCCAAATCTGAAGAAATTTCTATGCCACAATGCTAATAACAAACTTTTTACGTAAATATTGTGTGCTACTTTCTACTAGCTGCTGATTCATTTCAGTTGTGCAGCTTTTAGTTTCTTGAACATTTTGAGCTGAAACGAATTGTAACGATTCGGTTATTTGGATGTTGTGTTTTTGCAAAAAAAGTATTCAAGTCAACGATCAGATCGTGGAGGTGGACGGGATCAGTCTCGTAGGAGTCACCCAACTATTCGCTGCCACTGTTTTGAAGAACACCAGAGGACTCGTGAAGTAAGAACACACATGTAAACATGACCGAGTTTACTCTTTTACTTTTACTTAAGGAATCCAGATCAGTTTATCAGCAGAATGTGAAAACTTTATTATTCTGTAGTGCCTTCTTAGTGTGACCACTTCACTGTAGTTACTGGATCTAGTGGTCATAGATCGTAGGGCATGTTTGTGTTTGAACAGTGATAGTGCACCGGTTAATGATTTATTATACTAGCGGCTTATCTGTTCCACGTCCCTTTACTGCTACCAGGAAAGGGGACATAGACCTTAGAGTATGTCAGGATTTTATAGCTAGTCTAGTTAAGATATTAAAATATAACTAAAATAAGAGGTTTTCCCAGCAGTAAAACTCAAAACTTGAATTGGTTTTGTCATTTTTATTTTTCCACAACACACATATGACCAAATTCTGTGATCTGTGCATGCGTTTTCAATTTAAAACATACATACGATACGTGCACTCCGTGTCCAAACGCAGGTTTCTGATTGGCCGAGAAAAGCCAGGTGTTGAGAGTGAAGTTGCACGATTAATCAGTGAAACACTGGAGCAAGAAAAGACCACACCAAGACAAGATGATGACGCCACTGTCCAGGAGGCAGAGAATGGAGACAAGGTCCCCCAGCCTCGAGAATCGGAGGCTGAAGAGCAGCCAGCTCACATCCCTCAGGAACATGATCACATCAAGCAAGAACACCAGCAACTAGCAGGAGAAACGACCAAGAGCATTGTGGAGGAGGTAAGAGAGAGATGGTAGAGATTAAGTGGGCAAGAGGCAATGCTATACATCCTGGGATTTTAAAGTGAGTGTGTGTTTGATGAAAGTTTACTTCTGTTTATTTATTTTGATCAGTGTCTGATTACTCTGTATTGTTTGGTGATGTAATACAGGGTGGAGAGTGTCGAGTGGAAGAAAAGGAGGAGGAGAAAGACAATGACCCGTCACTTGATTTGGCTCAGGAAGTATTTGCACACCTGAAGAATCAAGGCATTGTTATTCCTGAGGACATGAATCATAGTGAGCTGGACCAAACATTTATAGAGGTATGATGCAGGGAAAGTGTATAATTAGATGCTGAGTGGTTATTCGTCAGTATCATGTATCTCGACCATATCATGATCAGTGCATAAAATAATAAATATATCTGCAGTTCCTACTTTGATCAATGACTTCTACCTAATCAGTTTTATTTGTGCATTTTTGCACTATGCTAATCTGGTAGACATTCTCTTCCATTTCTTGTTAGCAATGTTTACTGTGTGGCTTCAGTTCACAGGAAACATGTTTTGGCTAAACATGAAGTGCTAGGAAAATTGTGCCCATTATATTTGAACAAATTTATTGCCATTGATTGGCTTGGTGGTTTGCCTCTGGAGTTGCGTGTGATATTGTGTGTGTGGAGTTTGCATGTTCTCCTTATGCTTTGGAGTTTCGTCTGGGCTCTCCAGTTTCCACTGAAGACATGGATCTGCTCCAAGGGAAAACAGGGATGGATGGATGTTTGGATAAATGGATGGATGTTTGGACGGATGGACGAACAGATGGATGGACAGACGGACAGATGGATGGACAGACAGACAGATGTTTGGACGGACAGACAGACAGATGTTTGGACGGACAGACAGTCAGACTGACAAATGGACGGACGGACGGACAGACAGATGGACGGACAGACAGACAGATGGACGGACGGACGGACAGACAGACCGACAAATGGACGGACGGACGGACAGACAGACAGGCAGATGGACAGACAGACAGACAAACAGAGATGAATGGATGGATTAATGGATGGATGAATGGAAGGTTGGCATGGGTACTAAATGAATATATCCTAGAATGTAATCACAATGATTGACTTCCAGTATAAGCTTTCTCAAACACTAATCTTAATCTGTTTTTCTCACAGCTCCAAATGAAGCACAACAAAACTCGAGCAGAGCTAAAGCAGATGAAGGAAAAGGTAAGCAGAAGCTCTTCCATGCCCTCAGTGTCCATCTATAACTTCAAATCAGTGTGTCTCTACGTATTTCTCTAGCTGCGAGTGTGTGAAGCAGAACGCTTAGCCTGGGAGGTTCGAGGTGCATCTCTTGAGAAAAGTGTGAACGAGAGCAGAGAGAGGATAGAGAAGTTGGAGAAATACTGGCTCGATGCTCAGGCTCTCTGCAAGACCATCAATCAGCGGCTCAGCGAGGCCCAGAGTCAGCACGAGGCACTGCAGGTCAAATACGACAAAACCAACACACTTTTACAAGAGCACAAGGATCGGTAAGACCTGAAGCACTACTGTACATACACTTAAGTCCAAATATATAATGAATGGCTGTAGTGTATGAATATGTCAAGTGTTTATTATTATCTAGATTTTTCATGCTCTCTAATGGCTTGTATATAGTATTGTATACTGCTTATACAATAAAATGCAATGACGATAAATTACTACTTAAAATAAAATTGTGTAATCAGCAAATGTTTTTATTTAGCAACATTAGCCAAGCTAGCCATCTAACTAAACACAACGATGCACTAACATTGGCTGTACTTAATATGATAATAAGATAATGAACTTCTATCTTATTATAACCATTTTACCTTTCTAGCTAGCCATGTTTGCTAACTAGCTAGTTAATTATAGGCTTACCAACCTAGAATTACAACCAAGATTTCAGACCCAGGTAGCAAATGTGCCCTGCTTCTGTTTTGTTGGTTATGTTGGTGTCAATAAGTAGATTTTAAATGTAATTCTAAGTCAAATAGCTGGATAAGCATTTGCTTGTTGCTTGTGATGTCAAATGTGATCTCACAACCAGAATTACATACAGTAGGATCTCTGTGGACAAGGTGGATTTAAAGTAGGCCCAAAAAACAAAATGACAATGGGTCAACACTGATAAGGTGGCCATGGTATCTATTGGCCATTGTGGTCTTTTGGCTAAACAAACAATATTATTTTGGGTTAGTACTTGTACACAAATTAAATGTATTTCTTGAGTATAACTACTGTATTATATAATGAGTGGTCAAGGTTGCTAGCAATCAAATAAAAAATTAGGCTTATGTATTCGGTTAATCAGCAGCTGGTGTTGCTAATAAGCTAGCTATTAGTGAAAACCCACAAGCTAATTATGTCGCTTTGTAGAAGCCAACATTCTGTTTTCCTATTTGAGCTTAGACAATAATTTTATCAAGAGTAAGTCCTCCTAGGGCTTTCGAGCCACATGCACCAAATTCGGATATGTTGTAGACCCTGGTCTGAATTTTTACGCTATTACTTTTCTAAGTGATCCAAGTACTGGTACTTCCGGTACCGGGTCTCAAAGTGGCCTTTTTTCCCATAGACTCTAATTATAAAGTTTGGAGGTTTATAACTCTGCAAGCTTTTGAACTACCTCAAAATCAAAAAACTTTTTACAACATGGTCATGTGACACATCAAAACACTCAGAACAATAAGGGGAACTTCACGTGTATTCTGATGACGTCACGTGAAAATTAAAAATGAGCAAAACATGGACTTGTGACATATCAAAACACTGAGCACAATGAGGAGAACTTCAAGAGTATTCGATGACATCACATGCTTGTCTCCACTTACCTCCAAATGTTTTGGCACCCTAACTTTCTGTCTACTTGCTTCCAAGAGTAACACTGACCCTTATGTCCACTCGCCTCCAAAAAGCACCGGCCTTTGCGAATACTTGCATCGTCAAAGCCAACATCAAAGTTTGTTGTGACGAACTTTACAAATCTAGTTAGCATTCTGTTTTTCTAACACTAACTTACTTACCTTATGTTAGCAAAATTAACATTTTTTTGATAGAATTCCTGTATTTGCATAGAGCATTTCTTTTAAAGTGGCTTTTCTTCTCATGATGCTAAAAGTCTCAAGATATTTCTTGCATGCTAGTGGTATCTGTTATTTTTGTATCAGTGAGATTTAAAGCGAAGCTCCGTTTGCTTCTTTGAGTTTACTTGCCTTTTTGAGCTGAAGAGGCCTTTGGGTAACTTTAAAAATCTAAAAGAACAGAAAAGTCATTGAACAATTGATGGATTTGAGTGCAAGTGAGTTTGATTGTGCTCCATTTGCAGGGAAGCTGAGTTTATAAAGAGAGAGGACGATCTGAAGAGACGTCTAGAGGACAGAGAGAGGGATTATAAGAAGACTCTGAGAAGGCTTCATGAACAGGTAAATTTGTCATTAGTGGGAAAGTCTATAGTACACCGCTATTTCTTTATGCTGAAAGAATGGAAATTGAATTATAGGACATTTTCAAATCAGTATAAAGAAGTGAATTATTTTCTTTATACTGGGCACGCGTTCCATTTTTTTGGCCTCTGGGGAAAAGAGTTTAAAATAATTGTGTAAAATGTGTGACTTCCTATCACTATTGTTGTTATTGTAAGTGTTTGGTTGTTTGAGACTGTATTCCATAATGTTGCTGTAATCTCAAAGCTGATTAGTTGTTAATTAGCGATTAATTCTAGTATTAATTAATTTTTTTTTAGAAGCAGATCTGTCTATCCATGATGACAGTGATTGGGTTTATCCACTCATTCTAATACGTTAGCATTTCTGCCACAGGAAAGGAAGGAGGAAGTTTTGATTTGTTTGACAGTAGGCGGTGAAAGCATTGACTTTTCAGGTTGTCCGCTCACACGTACATCTAAGTTTGTTATTCGATAGGTTGATTACTGGTGGAATTTATCGTTGTACCTAACCGATGAATTGATTCGAACAGGGTCAAGGTCACAGTGAGGTCAAATGCCTCACACCGTTTTCCTCAATACTTGCTGTTTGAAGTACATTTTGAGGGAATATCAGGTGTACAAATTTTGGCATCCTGGTGGAGGAAGCGCCCTGTTGGCACCATTGGCTTCTAGTTTCACTTATTAAGTTCAAAAGAAAGGGAAAAAGAGATAGCTGGTAAGATAGTGACTGTTTATAAAGCATCCATATGCTGTTATGGACAAAAAGCATGATGTTGTTTATTAATAAATAACTCTTTGATATATTTACATATTTTTCCTCTCTCTTGGTCCTCAGATTGCTGTATTGGAAGGTCGATTGAGTTCAGATCAGCCTGAGGAGTCATGTAGTCCTGCAGTAGACAGCCAGCCGAGCAGTCCCACCTCGGGATCCTCAGATAGGAACGAACAAGCTTCAGACTACCTCGTTCACGGTAGCACAGACCCGTGTTGTTTTTGACTGGATTTGACATTTACAGTATATGGTTTTTGGTGAAGTACTCTAAAATATTGCTTTGTGCTCTCAGCATTGCAATGGATCACAGCATTGCTCCTAGATTGCAATGCAAATAACAACTCATGTCACAGTAATAAGTAGAATTATAATCATAATTTAACTCCTCATTCTTCAGATGCAGACTTGGGAGAGGCGATACCCCGTACGGATCGTCTAGACTGCAGCGCTTACAGAGCCAAAGCGAAGCTTACACAAGGAGTCCAGCGCAAAAGGCCTTCTAGAAACAAACTCCGAGAGTCCGCTAAGAGCACCCAGTCCTCCGTTCAGCCACAGGTGAGCACCAAGATATCGCTGACCATGTTGATGACCTGCTTATCACTTGTGTTTGGGTTAGACTGGATTAATATGAGCATGCAATAACAAAATGTGTTTGTATATTGTACTTAACACTACATTATATTGTGTTATAGTATTTTGACTGTTATATTATTCGAGACTGTAATAATGTCCATACTGTTATATAGTATTTTGATTATATTGTAGGACAATAATATTCTAGTATGTTATAGCAAGTATATTACAATATTATAGTATTTTGACTGTTGGAATAATCAAATATTGTAGAATAATAGTTACATTATAACATTATATACATAGCATATCATTGTTGTATATTATTGTTTTATTGTATTTGTACTGTTTTCTACTATATTGTATTGTATTATAGTATTTTGACAGTTTGATTGTTGCATATTATATCGTTTGCCTCTTTATATTTGTTATAACACTTTTTTAGAAGTATTTTGACTGGCACAGTAGTGTATATTTTCTTTCTTGCCATTTATAATATGATCTCAATCCTTTAATTCCATGATTATTTAAAATATATCAGCTGTTAAAATTCCTTCTTTCTTTCTTTCCACAGCAAGAAGAGCATAAAAGCGATAATAGTACAGAAACTAACCAGAGACAGTCCTACTTGGAGAGCCTTTCCATACCTGTGCCCACTGCAAAGCCGGGATACAAGCAGAGGAGCGAGTCTCAAGGCAGGATGAGGTCTGGAGAAGAAGGAGGAGGTGATTTGTCCAGCTCTCCCTCCCTTCAGGGCCTTATGCCTCGTGGAGAAGGCAGCACAAGGTCTAGCCTGTCTCCTCCTAAAGACTTGTCTGCACCTCACTCTCCCACATCCAGCCAGTCATCTTCTGGCCTGCTCCACAACCTTCGTAACAGGAGGTACAAGAAGAAGGAGAGCAGCCAGAGCAGGAAGAACAAAGGTGCAGCATTAAATATTCATTTCTAAACATCTCTTATCTCATCTTCAACGTAATACAAAGATCACTTGTATTATAAAACAACTGACCAATCAGAATTGAGAATTCAGCAGCATTGTGGGATAAGCTAAATAATCCAGTTTAACCCAAATGAGAGTTAAGAGAACACTGTTTAATAAATAAATACTTTCTCACAGATGACGAGAGTGACAGCTCCACAACAAGGATGTCCAAGAAAAGATTTCCAGATTTTGGGTAACACCCAATTTCTCTGAAATACCATATATTGAAAGACTTGGTACATCTTCATTGTATTAACTGATTCGAGTTGTTTTTCACCAGCGGTCTGCGCAAATCCGGCGGGAAAGGGCGCAAGCAAGAGAAGGGGGTGCAGCGTGGTTCAGTAGGGAGCAGGTAGATTTATAGTTCTCTCTAGATCATCTGAAAACTGCTGCTTCTCTGTGTAAGTCTTATTTACTGTAGTGAATTCTCTTTATTTGCACTGTCTAAACGCAGGAGCTCAAGAGAGCTTGTGGACGATTCCAGCGGAAACGCTTCTCCCTCTGACTCCGTATCCTCCATCCCATCCTGCATGCCTTTCTCCTGGTTCGGAGACAGGGAGAGATCTCGAGACCGGGAACGAGAGAAAGAGCAGTCGCTGTCTAGCTGTAGTCTCCCCCACAGTCCTACAGAGGGACACGCTGGGGACGGAACGGAACGAAGAAATAAGGTGAGAACTTTACATGGGTACAAGCGCACAAAAACACCTGCAACATCACAGTGCTGGTGAGTTCTGGATTCTTCAGAAGTTTTCTATAACAGCGGCTGTGACAGTAGAGCAATTCAGTTTACAGATTTAGATTAGACACAGTCAGTGTTTTCAATAGCTTGCAGGACAGATGTTGCAGGACATCATATCACACATCACAGGAACCTCTCATGCATTTCTTTAAACCGTCAGTCAGGGGCGGTTCTAGGATTTCATCTTTAGGGGGTTTTAGCCCTCAGTGCGAATTTAAAACAAGAAGAGTTTTATATCATACTGTATATTATATGACTACATAGTAAGCCAAACGTTTTGGTATTATTTAAAAAGGCAAAAGTGGACACCAAAATTTTATGCATGATGTAATGATGCCAGTCTTGAATCAAATCAGTTCATGTATGTGTGCATCCTCTACGGACAGTGTGTCCAATTAATGAAGACATTTTGCGGCTTTCCGCCGATTAATGTTATAGATAAACGCCTCCAGCTCTGACTGCGCGTGCACGCTGCGCATACTGTGCTTCTCCTTTCAAATAACGCAGACAGCTGATGACGCACTTTTGAAAGACTACAACGTGTGCGCGTAAAAGCAAAGTAAAAAAATTCTCTCTTGGATCAAACTGCTAAATAATTTTCTTTCCCATCGACGACCTGCATTTTTAAGTAATTTTTTTTTTTAAAGTAAAAATTATACTTAAAGTTTTAAGGTGGCTGAGATCACAGACAGGGGGGCTGGAGACACCCTAAAAAGGTCTTGAACCGCCCCTGTCGTCAGTCCTCTTATTCTCGCTAGTTTTTAGATTGTTATCCACATAGCTTCACAAATTAGCTTATGTTCAGCGACCTGAGGATTTTGGAGTAAACAGTATATCCAGTAAGACTCGAGGCTTTTGATTTATGTTAAATCTGTTTCTTTGAAACTGAGCATCTCATCATGCATCTCTCACCTCTCACACACCTTAGATTCGGTACGGTAAGAAGTCATTTTCAGCATAGACCCTAGCCAACTACCATGTCTCTAATATGCTCTAGAACAAGTGAAGAAGAGCCAGTGTGATATGTGAAGTAGCCCTAGTCACACAACTCGGCTACGTCTAGTCACTGATAGATGTCTTTGTTCTTGAAGCGCTCAAAGTGGTCATGTGACTGATGGAGGTTTACACAAATGTTGTGAATGTGCAGCAGGTGGTACAGATTTTAACAATTAGGCTTAGTAGTAATATAGCATAACACACTAATATAGAATGTTTACAGATCCTCTGAGGTGACTAGATGGTTATTTCTAAATATCTCCTTATACAAGGTAATGATATTCCAAAATCTTCTGGCCATGATGTGTGTAATATGAGCTCAGGAATCAGTATTCAGTACGTAGGAGCGTCATACGTAAAACATGACACCTAGTTATGGCAAATATTTAAGAGTTGTTCTAATAGCATATTTAGAGTACAGTAAATGTTACAACCCGTGTGATTCCGTGTAACGTTGCTGCTTATCTCCATGATTAGGATCCAGTAGTCAAATTCAGATTTCAGTACTTGGATTAAGTACTTCATGGCCATGAGGAAGATGTTAAACGTTGTTTAAAATTTGTGACCTTAGTATAATAATTTATAGCCACAGCTTATTAAATAATCACCTCAGTAGCTCTATATGCTATGTATAGTCATTCGTTTTGCATTGTCTAAACTGTCTATTATTAAAGCAATGTACTGTAGATACACTCACTGTCCACTGTATTGGGGACACTCAACAAAACTGTCCAAATTTTGGTGAGCCTGTTCCCCACGGTAAGCTCAGTTATTTTAGTGTTCCACTCATATCAGGAGTGCATGTTTGTTTGTTTTGATATACCATAGCCTTTCTGTTATCTTGTCTGTTTCTGTTATCTGGTCTGGCCATTCTCAAGGTGTTTCCACCTGCTGCTCACTGGATGTTTCATTTTTGTTTTGTCCTGGCTGCTGCAGAGCTTCGATTTGAACGCCAGCAGTCCTCGCTCTGCCTTGGCATCTTTATTGAGTGAACCTCGTACTCGAGGACACTCCCAGAAGCTCGTCTTCTCTTCCTGCGAGGTGAGCGAGAGGTCCAGATCTGACCCTCTCAACCCAGCCTCAATGCTAGTCTATATCTGTATCTATATATTTATATATTTATATTCAGTTCTTCAATAGCTCTAAATACCAAGCACTGACCCAGACACGTAATCCTTCATGACATGACTAGGTTGAGTGTTTAGTTTATACAATCTCGATTTGTTAGTAAGGCTTGCTGTATTATGATAAAGTTCATGAGTGTCGTGTGGAAAATCTGTTCACGACTCTGGAATGGCTTGATTAAGGCGTTTAGGCACAGGATTTAAATTTATACAAGAGCAAGTCTGCCTATGTAACCTATAAACACTGCAGATTTTAGTCCAGACTTCAAGGGCAAGTCTCTAGGTACTGTACAAATCTCATTGGTTATGATGTTACTTTTCATCTAAGACTTTGAGGGATTAGTATTTAGAACGTTGATTATGACCCACTGCTTCACCAACGCAGAAAGGTGTAAAGTACAGAAAGGAGTGTTCAGATCTTCTTTATATCACTCTATCTGCTCTCTCGCTCTTGCTCGTGCTTTCTATGGCCTCATTCCTGAATGTGCTCTAGATTCAACTTGTCCCAATAACTTTTTTTTATGGAACTGCAGTAACATGATTGCAGTATGTACACAGTTCACAGTTAACTGAGCTTTGCAGATCTACCCTGACATTACATGCCAAATGAAGCTTTATACTCTGTATGCTATGTTTAGCTGCAAGCTACAGATTCTCGGAAATGAGATCAGTCACACAAGCCTTAGATTATTGATCGATTTTAACCATCTGATTCAAGAAGTCTATATACTGTGTATATTCCTGCGTTTTCTCTGTAAATCATTTCACTCAACAATACTGTTAACTTTCTCCCACAGAAATGATTTGTTTCTCTTTATATTCAGCTGTGTGTTGTCAATACTGATGGAAGTAAATGTTATATCGTATATTATGGATGTAATTGAATATGAGCACATTATTAGGAATGAAAAGATATGTTTTAAACACACGTAAGATAATGTTCCTGCGTCTGAGAAAAATCATGCTTAACATGAATGTGATTCGCTGCACAACGTACATTCAGCAAACTGCCTGATAAGGGTTTCCGATCGCTCGATTAGGATAATAGTTTTGTTTTTAGTTTAAAGTTTGTTTTTGTTTATATAGGACCAAACAATTTTGTTAAAGTATTGCCAGCAGGCCAAAAAACGAACAACTGCTGAACTGTTGAACCGATTGAACCGATTACACACAATATTAACAATGCCGCCTTCTGCTTTAAATCTACATGCATGAATTACCACATTAAATGCTAATGGACCAAAAATGGAAGTTTCTCCAGAAGATACTGTATGTTTCCAATAAACATAATTAAACAGAATTTGAGTAAAACTGCATAAGCGGTTATAAATACCATGTAATACTGTGTAAGTGTCTCTGCTCAGAGTGAGAGAAATGTGTCTTATAGCCAATAGGATTAAAGGTTGTTGGTGTTCTGATTAAACATTCAATTAACATTAATATGTACATATTATATTGCTGGTTCACTAGGCCATGGACTAAGCATAAATTCAGTCTCAAAAATTACTAAGAAAAGCACCCAGACAGGACATTCTTTTGGAAGAGTTAGGGCTTTAGATGCGTTTTTTTTTTTTGATGCGTTACTTCCTCATACCCTGAGATGGTGGGATCAGTCAAGAATTAGTTCAGAATTAGTGAAAAATCGTGCTAATACTAAGGATTATTCATGTAATGTTTAGGGTTATTAAATGGTATGGTTAAAGATTAGATGGATAAAATACATAATTAACATCACATTATTAAGCCAAATATTACTGATTACGTGTTATAGAATTCATTTGAATGTTGTAGCTTAAAAGAAACTTGTGTGTATGTTAAATATTGTTTATCCAGACCATATGCTAAATTCTTTATGCAAATAAAGATGAATTGTGTATGTATGTGAGTATGAAAAGTTGTGTTTTCTAAATTAACTAAATTCTGAGCACGTGTTCTTTTTCAGACCCTCGATGATGAGCCTGCTCCTGTCACGAGGCAGCACTTGTGGCAGAACCGTCCTCTTTTAGAGTGGACCAATCAGCAGGTGTGCCACTGGTTGATGGGCATGAACATGGACCAGTACATAGCCGAATTCACTGCAAAAGCAGTTGACGGTAAACGTCTGGCTGATTTGGACAGCAGTAAACTCAAGGTGGGAATTCACAGATAATGTTCTCATCATTATAACATGCATGTATAGACAGTGCTTAACTAAAATGCATTCATTTGTAAATCATTTTGTTGTAGGAGTTGGGGGTGTCCAGTCAGAGAGATCGTGCTTCCATTAAAAGGAAGCTGAGGGACATGAAGAAGGCTCAGGAAAAGTTGGAAAAACAGCGAGCAAAGAAGGAGAAGGAGGTCCGACTGAGTGGTGGAGGTAAACCTGCGAATCTTGAATCTGCCTGCTGAATCTGAATATCCAGTAAAAGCCTCCGATCTGGAAAACAGACAATTCCAACAAGATGTCATGCTTGTGTGTGCCTGCCCTGATTGTTACTGGATATAATGGGAATAGGATCACGCTCAATTGGGAGTAACTTAGATTCTTCTAGCAAATTCTTTCAGTTCCTCTAAATAGGTCAAGGTATTTTTTACAATATTTAATCATAATTTTATATCTTAGGATTTGATCCGTCAGCTCCAGACGCAACACTCAAGGTGTCTTAATTACACTACTGCTGTTTTTATTGTTCTTGTGTTCCACCTAATTGTTAACGTTTATACTGTCTGAGCAGAAATTTAGTCTCTCTCCTGATCCATATTTGAGGATACCCCGACCATACCTGATCATATACACTGATTTGTGAAATGACGCATCTCCTTGGGTCAACAAAGGTGAGACAAATTAAATTTCAGCAAATCACAAACCTCAATATATGACATTACCATTATCTCTTGAGCTCACTCATTTGACTCGTCGCTATGCTTAGCATAACATGACATAAATACACGATATAATAATAGCAAACCACAAACCAAGCTTGCAAAAAACTACGCACTGATAGGTTAGCTAACATTAAAACAAAGCTCTATATCAAACTTAGCTAAGAAGCCGATTATTATTATTGAGTAATCAAAACCAGGAGCTGTGTTTGCCTGCGAGAAAGCTAACTATAGGTAAATTATTCTATTGCATATTTAAAACCACTAGTCACATTTGTTCAAAGCTTTGTTGTATCTACAGTACTTACTAAAGAAAATTTTTTAGCACATGCATGTTGAATAATATTGGGCCTAAAATTGAGCCCTGGGGAACCCCACATGCTTATCAAAGGCTAAACAATTATGATGATGTCATATCATATGAAATTTGTGGTTGGCTGATCAAAGTAACCTAAAGTCTTCCCTTGAGCCAGTGATGAGAGATGTAAACAAATTCTGGAGTGGCAGGTCCTATTTATTCACACTGGAGGGCAGCAGTGAGGTGACCGAGGCGACTTGGGTGGGTCTTAATGTCCATAACCGGCTTATATTGAATCCAGTGTCCGATGAATTCTTTGTGAAAGCTAGAGCACACCCTGCACTTTAGCTTAATCTCAAACCTTAATCTGTAGCAAGTGAATGTCAGCATTACCAAGCACACACACAGAGTGCTTTGCTGAGCAAACCCACTGAATGGAAATTGAGTGCACTTTTTACGTGTACACAACACCTTCCCTACTGTACACTTTGTCTTTTTACTTTTTTAAAAATTAAAAAAAAAATCTGCTATTTTTATTGTCTGCTGTACATAATGAGGCAACGCTCTGGGTGGAATTGTGTCAGAACGTGAGATCTCTGCTGTCTTTTATGCCACAGATGGTTTTAAATGTGTAACAATAAATAAAAAGTATTTTACATGAACTGCAAATCTGTTTTATTTCTCTTCATTTTTTCACACTAAAATCTTTCAATGCTGCATTTATTTATTTATTTTAAAATTCATTGTGAAGGATTAAAAAAGGGTTAAGTGTGATGTAAATTATGGGACATTTCTGAAAACTATGCAAGGGAAAATTAAGAAAATAAAGAAAATACCCTAAGAAAGCACTATGTCTACGCTTTTATAGAATACACTGTTATATAACTAATTTTAAGAAAAGTAATTTAAGTAAAATTCAGGACAATATCCTGGATAAATCCCTGAATCACAAAACAAAAAATACAAAGCTTTGTAAAAGAATTATACGTTGTCAGAGAAAAAACTTTATTTTGTTTCATTAAACAATGATGTGTTTGCACAAGATTCAGGAGTTGTGTTGTTTTTAAATGTGAAATGTTTTTTTGTGTGTTTTCTCCTTCGATCTTCCATTTCTTTCTGAATAATACTCACTGGTTATTTTGGTACGTGTTTTGTAACCAGTAAAAAAAAAATTAAATATCTTTGTCAACCTCCGTAAATGCATAATACTTTTATATATATATATATATATATAAAAAAGGTGCCAGATTGGATTAACCAATTTAAGTCCTTGTATGTTTACAGCAAACCCTGAAATGTCGACCTGTGTGAATGAATAAAAAACTATTACAGACATCAATGTGAAACTGAAATCAGTACCAATCTTCACAATTTATAATAATAATAATTAAAAAAAACTATCTTACAAAACAAGCATTAAGAAGTAAATAACGGCTTAAGAAAAAAAAATAAAAGAATATTTACATTCACCCGAATGGTTCTGAGTAAAACTCAAGCGGTTTACGAAAAAAAAAAAAGAAATAAAAGAACGAACTTTAGAAATTGAGTTGATCGAAATCTAGCCAAAAAGGCATAAAGAATCTTTGGCTTGTTTGCGAGAACCAGAGAATACGTTCTCTGAACACAATGAGCATATATACACAACTAGGCATGTGCCAATATTTAATTTCTTAACTTTTAAACCGATAATCACGGTTTACTATATTACCAGAACATTCTATTAAAAATTATTTATCACTAGAAATCCACAACTTTCTTTATACTGAAGTATATAAAGGGGTTGAGAATTTGCAGTAGTTTGTTTGAGAGGTTAAAGCTGACAGGACACTGTTGCTAGGCAACAGACTGCTTACAGATCCTGAAAATGAGACTAAAGTTTACCTAACTAGCATGACTCTTGTTTAGACACTATGTGAAGGTAGAAGGACAGTGAAAAAGTTCCCAAATTACGGAGAATATCAACATTTACCTCAGATGTGTTGATAGATTAAGTAAGAAATGCTTCAGCGCTATAAAAATTGCAGTCTAAATACATGTAGCGGTGATCGCTAACAGCAGCTGTGGAGCCTGTGCGTTTTGGTAGACAGCTAAGGGTTACATCATATATTTATAAATGATATAAGCTCCGATTTGAGATCTTAAATATGATAGAAACAAGCTCATGTCTGACTCAAACCTACATTCAGTGCTTGTTATTTCGATGTCGATGTGTGTGCTGAAACTATTGGCACATGCCTTATATGTAACAGTGAAGATCCTTGAAGCATTGAAAAGTCCAAAATGATCCGTCTCTCTTTTCTTATCTCGTTTATCAGTTTCATTAAGTGGTTCTGAAGTAGTCCCTTAACACATATACAGGTTTTGTTTTTACAAGTTGTTTGTCATTTCATCATATGTACAATCAGAAGTTCAGGGTGTGCAAAAACAAAGCACTCAACATCTCAAAGAAAGTGTCTTTGGATTGTTTTTTTTGTTTTTTTTTCTATTAAAAAGCAGGATATTAATGTGCATTAGCAGCTGATGTAGCATAAGGCTAGGAGTAGCTCTCATTCTCGTTCCAAGATGTCATCCACTGTTTCTTTTCCCCCGAAGCAGGCTGCTCTTTCCCGAGTGGATGCGTGCGCTCTTCCTTCTTAATCCTCACGGCGCTGTAACTTGGCACGCTGTCAGTGTATTTGGAACGTTTGAAAAATCCACACTGAAGGGAATGACAGAGCACATGAATTAGCATTAGCATGAACCAAATGTGGAGTGTTGTTTTTAGATCAATACAAACTGTAAGCGTGCCAGTCAAAGTAGGTGCGATTTTTTCCCCCAACGTTCTGTTCAAAAGAGGCGACAGATAAGTATTTAGCACCAAAAGATCCCGAAAATATACAGTAACATGCACAAGAAAGCAGGAAAGATTTGAGTCTGCAAGGTCCAAGCATCTGCAATCAAGCTGAGCTTAGCTTTAAACATGTTTAAATCTATAAATCACACAATAATGTGTAAAGCTTTATATTAAAAATATGACGCGTCCATGTATGTAACCCCTTTATCCCTTTCGCTAACACCATACATGAAAGGTTTGTGTTGTAAGCAGCATTCTAAGTCATCACTATGCACTGGAAGCTTTAACATGATCATATTATTAAAAAAAATGACTGCAACCATTTCCCCAGATCTAAGCAGTGCAAGATAGCACAATAATCTGGGCTAGCATGAGTTAGCGCAGCCTGCAGTGACTCCCCCATGCCACCGCTGAGCTTGAAGGGTTCTGTAAAGTTCCGTTACCAAAAGAGAGCTGCTCGAACTTTGTTTGTCAATCCCTCTCGCTATGCATCAGAAGTCAGTCTCGCTTTCTCTGGTTCATTTTTTGGCTCGCTTTTGCTGAAGAAGCCACACTAAAAGGAGTAAAGTTGTTTGGTTAGGACCTTTTCCCACTGCACAAAGTACCAAACTTTTAGCACCCAAAGGTGTGTGTTTCGTTTTTTTCATTGGCTACCAAACATTCCAGCTTTCTGATTTTGGTACTTGCACAAGATCCAGGAAAAGTCAAGTTGTTGGTTTTTTTTTAACCTGTGCAAAAGTAACAATTATGTTCATTTTGTGATCATATGAGCCACAACACATGTAGGAGTGCACTGATCCTTCCCTATTCATTTTGTAACTTTGAGTTTAATATGACATGAAGTGCTGTGTTTTGACATCCTGACACTTTGCTTATTTCCTTATCACTGACAATTTTAATTTTTTTGACATATTTGCCATAACATTTAAAGCTAGTAGGCTAAATCAAACAGGCAAATTAGGCAAATAACTATGACTAAAAATATGGACGTCCTGTTTCCACACACACACACACACACACACACACACACACACACACACACACACACACACACACACACACACACATATACATACACACACATAAACACACATACACATATACACACATACATACACACACAAATACACACACACAAATATACGCACATAAACACACATACACACATACATACACACACACACACATACACACACATAAACACACATACACATATACACACATACACATATACACACATACACATATACACACATACACACACACACACACACATATACACACACATACACATATACACACATACACATATACACACACACACACACACACACACACACACACACACACACACACACACACACACACACACAAAAATCTCATAAATTAAATAAGAGCTGATGGTGTTGAAGCTGTTAGAATGAGGTTGTGCCTTGTTTTACCTTCCAGAGCAGGAAGACCAATAAGCCAAGCAGGAGCAGGCCCAGTAATATAGCCACCAGTATGATCCACCAGGGTAAACCTCCATATTGTGCTGCCTTACGTACTGGAAATACAGTCAATCGTACCTAACACACACAGCCACAAATAATGTGTCATAACCTTTCTAAATACACAGTTACCTATACATATAATTCCATCTTTGTCCCAGCTCACCTGAGTATCTTTATTGTTCAGCAGCACATTTTTGGGAGCGTTCTCCAGACTGAGTGACGCTTTCACGATTATGTCAACATAATTCATGTCAGGGTAATCCTGCATGAAAGAACAACAGTGTTACTGGTCAAAGTGGCTCTTTATAATGTTTCAAATGGAATGGCAGAATAAATATTTTAAAATGTAGCCCTAAATCTAAGACACGTTCACAAAAATAGGTGAAATAATAGCTCAAATTTAAAGCTTTTTCCACAGATCTGAAGAAATCAGGCAACGTTTTCACAGTAAAGACGATTTGATACCTGGAGCCCTAATAATATAAATCATTGATCATAAGAGGGATCACATAACTCCTGTGTTAATTTCTTTACACTGGCTTCCGGTGTTATATAGGATAGAATATAAGGTCCTGATCATTGTGTATAAGGCCTTACATCGACAGGCTCCTGACTGCATCAAAGCTATGTTGAGCCCATACAAAACTTCTCGCTCTTTGAGAGCAGATGAGCAAATGTTGTTGACTGTTCCGCAAACACGGTTGTGGAGGAGTGGAGATCGTGCATTCTCCGTGCCAGCTCCTGTGTTATGGAACAGGCTACTACTTAGGGTAGTTTTAATGGACAATTAAAAACTTTCCTTTTTTCTAAGGCTTTTGCTGTATGATTGGTATGTTTTCCCGAGATACTGTGTATGGTATTTTTGTATTTTTATTTTATTGTTAGTATGATGTGTTTTATGATTATACTTTTTATGACTTATATATGATTTTTACTACTGTATGTAAAGCACTTTGGTCCATTGTTATGGTGTTGAAAGTGCTATACAAATAAATTTTGATTGATTGATTGATTGATTGAAAATATATCGTTCTTAACAACACATAATTAATCAAACCCACCTCTAAGAAGGTGCTATTCCACAGACGAGCTCTCAGCGCGATGACGGCGTTGCTGTCCAAGCCCTGAAGAGGACACTTGAGCGTCACACACGAAGCACCTTGATCACACATCTGCAAACGATACAACAAACCGGATTTCAAACAAAACAACAAAAACAGATGATTAGGAGAAAAGATACGAAAAGGGCCAAGAAGTTTTTACCAAGGTTGCAGATTTCCTCTTGTCAGCAAAAAGAGATGAAATAACTCCTTTGTTTTCGGTTTCAGTTCCATTGTTAACTTCACGCTTGCTCCTGGATGATGACGGATCCTGAAATAAAAAGAAAGCGATGGATATTATGTTCAAAAACAATCTTCCTTTGAAAATACAATTAGAGCATCATCAAGCTTCTACGGGTTAAAAAAAGTACCTGTAGAATGAAGTATGTCTTACCGAACTTAACCTAAGGGCGTTGACCTCATCTGGTTTGCAGGCGATATTATCCGTACCCACAGTAGTGATCTTCATCAGGTACAGCAGCCATTTCTTGGTTGCCGTGTTCTTGGGCCACTCGATGTTCAGAAATGCAGTGCCAAACGACTTCAGAGGCTTTCCCAAATTGTTCACCTTTAGAATTGACAAAAAATATCAGAGTTAACCTATTGAGAAAAAAGCTTTTACGCCGACTGCACAATGAAGGAAGCTGTGATAACGTATTCACCCGGAATTCATAGTCGATCTGGCTGCCGATTTCCGCTTCCCTCTTCATAGCGCTTTCTCCTAATACGGCTCCACTGAATTCCAGCTGAGACGGCTTAGCCACCCTGAAATAACAGCATGTAACATCAGTACACGTTTCTGTTCAAATATTAGAAGGAAAAACTCTGAAGGCAGAATGAAGTCTGTTATTATTTTTATTAAGTAGGTGTGTTGCAGACATGTTAATGTCAATCGTTCCCTTTTTGCTTTTACATGCACATTTTAATCTTACGTTAATAATATTTTTCCGTTTTACAAAACTGTGAAGACGTAGTCGAGCGCGTAGTCGAGCACCGGTTTGTGAACGGAGGGTGGAGCCAGGAAACATGAGCAGTAAAGATCTTGACCTGTGTGGGATTGCTCTAACATGTATTCTGTGTTTCAGTGAGCAGTGGAGGGGATAAAGGGGGAGAGACACAAACCAGAGAGAGAGAGAGAGAGAGAGAGAGAGAGAGAGAGAGAGAGATAACAGGAATGTGTGTGTGTGTGTGTGTGTGTGTGTGTGTGTGTGTGTGTGTGTGTGTGTGTGTGTGTGTGTGTGTGTGTGTGTGTGTGTGTGTGTGTGTGTGTGTGTGTGTGTGTGAGCAGGGAGGAAAGCGATCGAAAAAGCAATTAAGTAGTTACAGCGAATAAAGAGCCGATCCACACTTGGCTCCAGTCACAGACCCAAACATAAAGGTTCTGGTATTTTGTAACTCACCCAGAAAGTGACAACAGCAGCTCAATTACAACATTTGCTTTCTTCGTAACTGTCAGTGGTGCCTGGTCGCTCGTCCTACAAAATACACACACGTAAGTTTACACTCAGTAATCTTAAGGGAAAGGAAAATGACACAACGACTGTAAACAGCCATATAACAGAAATGTAGTTCAGTTGTTATATTGGGCCAGAAATGATTTGGTGAAACATTTTTAATAATTCTTCCATCTGTGGTTAATTTATCACTAATTTTTATCCTGTAAAAAAAAAAGTGAAAAACTTGAAAAGACTTGGAAAACTTGATTTTCCTGTCATATTGGTCTAATTAAAAAAAAAACTTAATTTTCTGTCATTTTCTCCACTACATTAAAACAGGTCAAAATTGTCATCCATGGAATTTAATATGATACAAACACAAATGGTGTATGGGCCAAGAAAAAAACAAAACAAATTATTCTTTTAAAAATTAAAGCTCAAGGATATTTTTCACTTGTCACTAGAAATCACGTACGTTTTGAGCTCAAGTGTAACTTCTATTTCATTCATGTCCAAGGAAATCCCAGCAGTGCTCAGTATGATGTAAAATACAACCTATAATATAAAAATAGAAATATAGCGTTAAGGCAGATCGATCACCCCGACTAAACTCCTGAGCTGGCTCTGCGACTTACTTCCGAGTCTTTTTTGAAAGGATTTCCCATTTCACATTCAGCTTTAGACCCGTTCTGATTGGCCACGCACAAAATCTGCTTGTCCTGTGCACAAACAAACACAGAACTAAATATAAGACAGTAAAAAGCAGGGTGCTCATGTGTGCACAAGCAGTAGAGACTCGAGACATCGGACTCACAGCTGCTTTGGTGCGAATTGCGGCGTAAGAGAGGGAGCCGGGGAATGATGCGGTCAGAACGGTCTCGTATGCGTCGTCTCCGTTCTTATTGGTCACCGTGACCTCCAGAGCAATCTCCTTCTGGTGGCTGAGTGAAATGACCGGCACTCCGTTGTTACTGAAAGCATCACAGCGCAAGTTCAGTAGGTTTTATTATGATACAGTTACATCACACTTCTGATTTACAGAATAGAGAATAAATATAAAATGTGATGTACAGAATAAACTACCCTATATTTGAATCTCCCTAAACCTGATTATTTAGGACACTTCCTGAAGTACTGTATGTGAAATGTGAGCTACTGGATACTTGTCTGATGTCTGTTGTACGTTTAATTACAACATACATTCATTATTTAGTTCATATATATTTGCTTACTTGCTTTGGTTGCTTCAGTAGAAAGTGATATATTTACTAAATAATAAATTGTGCCGATGTGGGCCGGAACAAGCCGTTGACTTATATAAGAGAACTCACATTGGCAGTGGGTTGAAGATGTCTTGATTGGGCTCTCGAGAGCAGAATTTATACTGCAGCTGCAAGTTACTCTGACACCTCAGGTCAGTGCCGCAGCCCTCTTTCACAAAATTCACCTGGTACCAAAAAATAATCAATCAAATCTATTAATCCATTAACTTAACAAAAAAAATATATAAATAAGTAAATAAATGCATCATAATAACAACAACAATAATAATCACCATCATGCATTTTAAAGTGTCCTTTACATAATGCCACGAGCATATGAAAGTATTTGCATGTTGTGATATAAAGTGTTTACCTCAGCAAGTGTCGGTTGGCTGGCAGCGATGACGGGACTCAACTGAACGAGGCCAGTTTGTCTCTTCCTGCGTCCTGACTGCTTCACAATCTCCACGTTCACGGCTATGGGCACGGCTCTCAGCTTGTCCTTTAAGTTATCCTTCACAGCAGGACAGCGAAATAGGTTTTCAGCAAAATACAGCATTTTCCCACAAGGTGGTGATAATTCTTACATGCTTTGGACATCTGAGAGAATTTCAGCCTAGACTATAACCTTTTACAGGCATGGCAACAATCAGAAGAGCTGCTCTCTTGTCATATTACAGTACATTTAATCCTCTTAACTGCATAATTGAACTGCTGGCCTTGCAGTAGGCATTCATTACATGTACGTTGTCAACGAACCCAGGACTTAAAGAATTAAGCAACAATGATGTGATTGATAAATATTTTCTATTAGAAATCTTAAAAAAAGGAAAGAAAAATATTCACCATTAACACAGTTGTTATATTTATAATCATCGTATTATAGTTTTGAGCCAATTTGACTGATAACATGAATTAAGTAAAAAACAAGTAATAGATAGACAGACAGACAGACAGACAGACAGACAGACAGGCAGACAGGCAGGCAGACAGATAGACAGACAGACAGGCAGGCAGGCAGACAGACAGGCAGACAGGCAGGCAGGCAGACAGACAGGCAGGCAGGCAGGCAGACAGACAGGCAGGCAGGCAGGCAGGCAGGCAGACAGGCAGGCAGACAGGCAGGCAGACAGGCAGACAGACAGGCAGGCAGGCAGGCAGACAGGCAGGCAGGCAGGCAGGCAGGCAGACAGATAGACAGACAGACAGATAGACAGGCAGGCAGGCAGGCAGACAGACAGATAGACAGGCAGGTGGGAAGACAGACAGACAGGCAGACAAGCAAACAGACAGGCAGACAGGCAGATACATATTTGTGTTTGTTATACCTGAAGTTTGAGTGTTTTTGTTAAGCATTCAGGCACGTTCTGTGTTTTTAGATCCATGACTCCTGTGCTCTCATAGTCCGTGTCGGTGGACGTGGGTGGGGTGAAAATGGCGCGAGACGGAAGTCCCTGCTGCTTCCTCTTTGTTTCCACCTGGATGGAGTATTTGATTTCTGAGTGGACGTTAAAAAAAAAAAAAAAAAAGATGACATTAATAAAGAAAAAAGAAACATTTAACATTATATAATATTACCATTAAACTGTAAGGCTGGATGAGAACACTAGGAAGAACACATATGTACTCACTGAGAGATGGGTTGTAGTTTTTGGAGTTGGAGGTCAGTTTGAAACAGATCGTCACCTTAAGACTGGAAACATATACATTTCTTTGAAAAACACATCAGCACAAAAGCTTGTAAAGACATTTCAGCATGACTTGTCGATAAGTCTCTCTTACCAAATGCTGTCATCACAGTTCTTCTTAGTGAGGTCTATGTCTTTGGGACTGGTAGTGATCGTCTTTTCTATGTTGACCACCGGCCTTGCTCTGTCAAGTGTCAGGAAGAAACCATCAGAAGGGGTAGAAGAAACTCGGCAGTCAGAATTCAGATACAAATGCGGAGTTTGATCGTAGTGAATATCTCGCTCGTTAGCATGGAGTACTTTAGAGCATGTATATATTTTGCAGTGTGTATTTATTTTCTTGAATTGTAGCTTTGACAACAAAACATTGTAGTCTGGTGAACAGGAAGCCATTTGGGATTCTATAAAGATTTTAAGACGACTTAGAAACTGAAGGAGTTGAAAATATCATTCAAAGGAAATATAATATTTAATGAAGAAAATATTATATTAATAAAAATGCAAAAGTAACTAGATTTGTAAAGTTCGTCGTGACAAACTTTGATGTTGGCTTTGACGGGGCAAATATTCGCAAAGGCCGGTGTATTTTGGAGGCGAGTGGACATAAGGGTCAGTGTTACTTTTGGAGGCAAGTGGACAGAAATATAGGGTGCCAAAACATTTGGAGGCAAGTGGAGGCGAGCATGTGACATCATCCAAATACTCCTGAGGAAGTTCCCTTCATTGGGCTGTGTTTTGATACGACGCATGTTCATGTTGTGCAAAATTTTTTATTTTCACGTGACATCATCAGAATACCCGTGAGGAAGTTCCCCTCGTTGTTCTGAGTGTTTTGATACGTCACATGTCCATGTTGTAAAAAGTTTTTTAATTTTGCATATTTTGGGGGCGGGGCTGCGGCAAAACTGAAAGGCCAGTCGGTACAGCAGTTTAAAACTTTGTTCGGAGTATCACCCTAAAGGAGCTGGCCGAGTTTGGTGTAGATAGTTCAGAAGCTTGCCGAGTTATAAACCTCCAAATTTTATAATGGGAGGCCAGTTTTGACTCGGATCGCTTAGAAAAGTAATAGCAACAAACTTCAGACCAGGGTCTACAAACATATCCAAATTTGGTGCATGTGGCTCAAAAGCCCTAGGCCGCATTAAATTTGATAAATATTTGTCTGAGCTTAAATAGGAAAACAGAATGTTGGCTTCTACAATGCCAACATAATTAAACAGCCCAAGTTCTGACCTGTACACGGCTACGGTGTCAGAGAGAGATCCGATGGCCAAGTCTGGAAATTGATTGTTGTCTAAATCCATGTTACCAGCTAAGGAGTAACCAAACATCTTAATGTTTAGGTCTTTTCCTTTCAGAACCTGGTAGAGACAGAAAAAATAATCAAATGTATTGAAAATAAGTGAATAAAAAGTTTAGCAAGAAAATGACAGAAAAGGCAGTGCTCTGAATTAATACTAATTTTTATCATTTGCAATTTAAAAATACTAATTTATGAGCAGTCACTTTGAAGCAGACCGGTCAGTTTTTGGTCTGAGATGCTATCAGTTAAAAGATGGAGAGAGAGGATGAGGTATTAAACCTGAACAGGTTCTTTTTTGAGGCCGTTGCTGGAACCATGATAGATGTAGACACATCCTGCTCCTTCTTCATCATACGGAGCCCCGACAGCCACGTCTACACAAACGAACAGTGCATGTACACACTGAGCATTTCTACTTAAAACACCACCATAATCATCATCTCTAAACAATACAGAAATACATAAACGCTATATGATGTGATTACTGCTTATGTTTTTACAGGTTTTTGATTGTCCTTAAGTGCATTATCACCTTATGGACAACAATATAAGGAATATAACCAATAAATATAATGTAGTTGTATAAAGGCACTTTTGGTTATAAAACCTAAAGTCACACACAATGATCAGCAAATGAAAGCTCCTTGTTTTGCTATATAACAATGACAAAATGTCTTTCTTCGAGACGTGTTTTTCTTAGTTAGGTTTTTGCCTCGATGTTTGCACTCTGATTAGCGAGCAATTATTCACACCAATCTAAAGTATGTATTAAAAACCATACAACTGGACAGGAGAAACATTCAAAAGGTCAGGTGTCAAAAAAATAATAATAATAATAATTTGTAGAATGAAAATTTCTTATTTCCAACAATCTCTCAAAGTCACCAACCATTAAACCCATCCAGGTTAATGTCACCAAGGTTTTCAATAGACAGCCCAAACATGGAGTTTTGGGCTCCGTCTATTCTGGTCCGAACGGCCTTGTCCCAATTTCCATTCTGATTGATGTAGACATAAACAGCACCACCGATGTCACCATCCTTCACAAAGAACTGAGGCGCTCCGACTACAAGATCCTCCCATCTGTAAAAGCGTGACAGGAAACAGCAGTTATCCACAGCAAATGCAAATGTCACAGAATCAGTTTAAAACGGCTTAATTACCGGTCTTACCCATCTCCGTTTAAATCAACCACTGCAAGTTCGTAGCCAAAAGATGAAGCCAGGCCTTCTCCTTCGATGATGTACTCAGCGACCATAATAGCTGTGTTTGGCTTCTTCCTCAACAGAACCACAGCTCCACTGTGATTGGCTCTTGGAGCTCCAGCCACAAGGGTTATCTGACCTTTCTTAGTCAACATCTTACCAGAGTCAAGAGAGAATCCTGAAGAGAGACACGGCCATTCAGAGATTAGGTGAATGAATTCAGAATTTTCAACCAAAAATGCTACATATAGGTAAAACATATCTAGTGATATCTGATGGCTCAGTCATGCATCCTGGACACGTGTATATGAACAAGCCACTCTAGTGAACGAGACAGAACTCTGTACATTCTGTACAAGAGCTTTAGGGACGTTACAGTGACAGGTTTTACACGAGTTGTGTATGATAGTACGGTTACCTCAACAATTATGTGCAATGACACTCATTAATACAAAAACACCGATTTTTTTTTCTGTGAACAATTTAAACTGTAACACCCCTAACAAAGCCATGACATGCACTTTTCCAAGCATGCAACAGTTAAAACACCTTGTCACAACACACTACAAATTAAATGATGAAATTTCAATGATGAAATTCTTTGATTTACATGAAATGTGAATGTATAGTCTATGGCAGTGGTCCCCAACCCCCGGGCCACGGACCGGTATCGTCTGTGGACCAAATGGTACCGGGCCGCCTAAGGAACATTAAATTATTTCCATTTTATTAACTGTGGTGTATTTCTCTCGAGTTTGTGCAACTTTCCATGGACGTGAGGTTAACCGGGAGCTGAGAGACGTCACCTAAAGCCGCACCAATACCGCGCATGCGCAAAATATCATGATATCGGGCCGGGTTTAGGTGACGTCTGGAGCTGAGCGGCTGCAAGCGGCAGTGGTGTTGTAGCTTTGGTGGAGAAAAGGTGTGTATCGCTCTTCTCTCTGTTCACCGGTACTTTGTCATGTTTAACAGTGCTTGGTGTACGTGTATATTGTGTTCGCTCAAATTTAACCCACAAATTAGAAAAAATGAGCACGAAACAGACGTCGTTAGAAAGTTAGAAACTCTGCAGGTGTTCTGGATTAAAGTCATGACGGAATACCCTGAGATTGTCACCACAGCACTTAAATCCCTATTGCCATTTCCGACTTGCTATCTGTGTGAAACGGGGATTTCTGCAGTGACGGCAACCGAAACAAAACAATGGAATAAACTGGACATAAGCAACACACGTCGGGTGTCATTGTCTCCTGTTACCCCAGATGGAACCGTCTCGTTGCAAAGAAAAAAGCTCAGGGTTCTCATTGATTTAGCATTGTAGTGAGTTAAAAAGGCATATTTAAATACAATTAAATTTGAATTATTAATTTTAATCTAATTGTATAGCCGCCACCCCCCACCCCCAGCGGGCCACGGTAAAATTATCAAACATTGACCGGTCCGCGGCGAAAAAAGGTTGGAGACCACTGATCTATGGCTCTTGTGGGATATGGCTGGATGAATGACGGTCATCCCGGACGTCCCACAAACCTAAGTAGCTATTGCTTGTCAAGTGGCTCTCCATTGTGGCTTTGGCTCGGGGAGAATGAGATCTATATACAAACTGATCAGGGTCACTGCTGGACACGCTAGTCATGAACAGAACACCTAAAACCCACACACGCATATACACACACACACACACGCTCAGACACCGAACGCAGAAAGATATTCAAGAGAGTAAGAATGTAACGATTATCCCAGGTCTATAAATAAACAAACAAACAAACAAACAAACAAACAAATAAATAAATACATAATGTTCCCTCTTCAGATGAAATGGAGATTCCTGGAAATCTTTTTTTGTAATGAATATGATAAGATGATGTGATGAATGCTGGACATACCTAAATAGCTGTTAGCAGGTACAGCCACTTCATCGAGTCCTTCAGGCGTTGTGTATTTGACCTCATATGGTCCATCATCATAGATACCCAACTCTAGCAGTGTGTTGTTCCTCTGCTCCATGCGTACAACGCCTGAGGCCACACCCAAGGTAAAGTCAATGAATGAATGGATGAGAGTGGACGGAAGTGAAAGGCAAAAGAAAAAAAACAAAACAAAAAATGTTTAATGTCAAGTCCATGCAAAAATCTACAGTGAAATGGGACTGATACAATTAAAATAAATGTACTACCCCTTATACTTTTTTTCTCCTTCCTCTTTTCTCTCCTCCTCTTTTCATCACTGCTCCTCCTAATCTATTCTGTTTCCTTCTTTTCTCCTGCTGATCTGATCCCCTCCTCTTTTCTCCTCTCCACTCCCATCCCTTTTTCTACTCTTCTCTCCTCCTCTCTCCCATCATTTTTCGTCCTGATCTTTACTCCTTCTCTTCTCCCTTCTCCCATCCATTATCTGCCTGATCTTTACTCCTTCTCTTCTCTTCTCCCTTCTCCCATCCATTATCTGCCTGATCTTTACTCCTTCTCTTCTCTCCTCCCATCCCTTATCTGCCTGATCTTTACTCCTTCTCTTCTCCCTTCTCCCATCCATTATCTGCCTGATCTTTACTCCTTCTCTTCTCTTCTCCCTACTCCCATCCCTTATCTGCCTGATCTTTACTCCTTCTCTTCTCTCCTCCCTACTCCCATCCCTTATCTGCCTGATCTTTACTCCTTCTCTTCTCCCTTCTCCCATCCCTTATCTGCCTGATCTTTACTCCTTCTCTTCTCTTCTCCCTTCTCCCATCCCTTATCTGCCTGATCTTTACTCCTTCTCTTCTCTCCTCCCTTCTCCCATCCATTATCTGCCTGATCTTTACTCCTTCTCTTCTATCCCTTCTCCTCCTGCTTTTTACTGCTTCTCTTCTCTCCTGCCCTCTCCCCACCTTTCCAGTTGAAGGCTCCAGGTGCTCCAAACACGAGGTAGTGGTAGTCCTTGGTGAAGGTGGCCGAGAAACCTTGCTGGCAGGAGCCGAATCGCTCGTGACCCCTGGCTCGGCCCTCGCAGAAGCTCCAGTCTCCTCCCTCGTCACCAGAGTTCTCGTCGATTTTCAGCTGCTGACTGAGCAGGTAGCAGCGGCCCGTGATGTCCCGCGTCTCCTGAGGCAAGTTTTTATATTGTCTCTTCTGGTAGCGATGTGCACATGTCTGGAACATTTCGAAACCAGCAGATGTTTATTAACTAGAGCAACAGATCTGGATTGTCCTTAATCACATTGAATTCACTCATTGTAAAGTACAGCACTGTCATTTTGAGATGTTTTATTTCTGTATCTCCAGCTTAAACTTGCACACACACAAACACACACACACACTCACACACACACACACATTTACACATATATACACACACACACACACACACACACACACACACACTGACCAAAATCTTGCCCCCTGGTCCTTGACTCTGCACTGTGACACCCATCCACTGGTTATCTTTGCTCTCCTTGGACAGGTCCTCTACACAAACACACACACACACACACACACACACACACACACACACACACACACACACAGAGTTTATATAACTATGCCAACTTTCTTGTTCTATTAGCATACAGTCCTGTTCATTTTAAGCATATAGTTCTAGGAGGAAAAATCTGCCAGAGGAGTCTCTTAATCAGAAATATCAAATTTGTCCATATGCAAGATATTTTAGATTTATATTGTCCCAAATATACTGTACTATTTATTATTAGTATACTATGTATTTGTTGTGTTAAATGTAGAATACTTTTATTTCATTATATTATATTTACATTTACAGCATTTAGCAGAAGTCCTTATGCAGAGCGACTTGCATCTCTTTTCTTTTTGTTTTTTTTATACAACTGAGGGTTAAGGGCCCTGCTCAGGGGCCCAGCAGGGGCAGCTTGGTGGACCTGGGATTCGAACTCACAAGCTTCCGATTGGCAGACAAACACCTTAACCACTAGGCTACCACATCCCCCCAACATCCTATTATACAGTTAATATATTATTTTTGCAGTGTAAGTGTACCATTATCGTCGAAATTAACTCGCTGGCAGGCTGAACTGGTGGAGGTGATATCACAATTGTACAAGCCTCCTGTTATTGGTGACATCTGATTGGGTAGTTTCTTTGACCTGGGAGCACCAACCAGCAGCCTGTGTCAAAAACAAACAAACAAACGAACAAAAAATAAGTTTAATCCGTGATCAAGATTACAGTTGGCTCCAAACTGATGCAACGTTTCAGTCGTTGTCTACGTCTATATACAATATCTTTCACACAGTTGTTCTTCACTTTCTTTTTACAGACTGTCTAGTAATCAATAATATCCCTAACAGCTTAGAGCTTACTGGATTTGTGAGTCATTGCTCAGAAGGTGTTGATTGATTTTCTGATTGGTTTATTGCACAGCAGCTCTGACAATAGTTCCAGCTGCAAGATTTTATTAAATCGGTCATTCTTCAAATTTCAATGTGAAAATCCTTATATAATAATTGACACGCTTACGGATGGTCTGACAAAGATGGCGAGCATAAACTGATTTGGGGTTTTTTTTAAGCGTAGACAATGTGTATTGTGCATTTATAAAATGAGTCTCCAGCGTCAGTGTTTTGTAACGGTCAGAGGTAAAGCTGTACATTTGTGTTTTCAGAAATTAGTATTGAAGCAGAGGTTCAAAATGAGCTCAAAGTCTAATTTCTGTATTTAAACCTGTATCATGGGCCGCTCGAGAACATTTTATTGCCTCTTTTCTCAGCATCGTTGCAAATACTTTTAGTTCACAAAATCACAGAAACCTACAGAATGAACAAAACAACCGAAAGCCTAAGCTGTGTTACGTCACACTTTTATTTACGGTTCAACGGAAGGTCTGATCGAGTTTAAACTTTCCTGTCACTACACCACTCACACGCAGACTTTCAGATACGTTTCTGACATTAAACTACAAACCGACACTAACGGTAAACTGCAAACTTCAACTTAAGCCAATAACAATACTTACATATTGTAAACACTGGAAGACGTAATATCTCTGGTATTGTAAAAGCACTAAGTAAACTGTGTATAAAAAAAACACTATACAAGAATAAATGTGTCTCCAACAGACACACCACAGTGTATACAGTTTGTGTTTGCAAGACTCTTAACAAATGATGACATTACAGATGATTTCTAAAGCATTACTAGCAAATCCCCAATGCATCATTTCCAAAAATTAGGCTTCATTTTAGTGTCAACAGTTTTGTATCTTATGTGAAATGACTGTCGAGTTTTAATTTGACATATTTTTTTAACCTTTCCATGGACAGCAGTCTGTTTGGTTTGTATATTTATTAACATCACAATTCAACTTCACAACTCATCACAAGGAAGTACACGGTGGCTTAGTGGTTAGCACATTTGCCTCACACCTCCAGGGTTGGGGGTTCGATTCCCACCTCCGCCTTGTGTGTGTGGAGTTTGCATGTTCTCCCCGTGCCTCAGGGGTTTCCTCTGGGTACTCCGGTTTCCTCCCCGGTCCAAAGACATGCATGGTAGGTTGATTGGCATCTCTGGAAAATTGTCAGTAGTGTGTGTGTGTGTGTGAGTGAATGAGAGTGTGTTTGCCCTGCGATGTGTTGGCACTCCGTCCAGGAGTATAGGCACGGGCTCCCCATGACCCGAGAAGTTCGGATAAGTGGTAGAAAATGAATGAATGTATAAATGAATGAACTCATCACAAGACAAATATGTCTGTATGCGCCCTTGAAATCAGCCTGTGTTTAAATCTGCAACTCCTATGTGGCACACATCACTCGTCTAACTCTCTCAGACATTTCCACGAAGGAACGACAGAGCCGTCCGTTCTGCTCTTGTCTGAGAAGGAGGAGCGTCACCGAGAGGACAACCGACACACACAGGGCAGAGGCCATATCTCTGCTTTCAGCACATTTGTCTGACTGAAAGGCCCTTTTCTTCTTTTTCAGAAGGGCTGCTGCGTTGATAACATTCATCCAGACACTTCAGAGTTGGCTACACAAGTTCTCTTTGTGGTCACAAAACAAAAAGGATCTCTGACTGTACTGGAGACTACGTTACCCACAATGCAGCGGGAAAGGCCTCGGGGCAACATCAAAGCAGGTCTGCTTTCAGGCTTTGTAGTTTACGGCGTCCTTGAAACAGATACAGCTCAGGAAAACGAAGAGAAAAACTTCGAGTAACACGACGGCTAACAAATCAAAAAGATTAAAAGGGTAAAAGAACAAAAGAGATACCTTAATAAAAATGTTGTGGATATGTTCGCTAAAGAACACAACAAATCAGATATTCAGATTGAACCAAAAAAAAAAAAAAAAACCTATGAAATGCGCCATTATTTCAGTATATGAAAGAGGTCACGGTCAGCGAGGTCAAACGCTATAAGGGCAAAACACAAGTGTATCCATCGTCATTTATAATAATTAAAGCTAATAATGTGTCACTTCCCAGGATTTTCTTGCTTGCTAATGAAAATCTTCGCTTCCTTTGAGCAAATGATGGAATGCAGAGACAAGCACATTTCTATCCAAAAAATGTAACTGTGTTTTGAATTAGATTCTGGGTACAGCATGATGTCCGGTGTGACACGTTCATAATAAAACAGTCTTGTCAGCGAGGAAGGAAGTCTCACGAATGGCTTTGAGAACAGTTTTGCCAAAAATTGCTAAAAAATGTTAAATAAAGGACACATTTATTACCTTCTAACTTCAATCGTTATTTTCAGAAAATACTGAAAATGCTAAATGAAAGTGCTCAGGTCAGTTACATATAGAATATGTCCTAAAAATGTTTTTTTCTTTTTTTATATATATGTAATTATTAAAGGTCCTTTTCATAGATTTTTGCACAGAGCAAAAACAAACAGTCCATAATTCAGTTGAAAAAAAGTTTACCTCTATATTAAGTCTGACTTAAGCTTAATTAGATTCATCGGTTATTAATCACTATGGTGAACTCGGACACAGCAGCAAACATCTCTAATTTCACCCAAAGGTGCTTAATTTTACATAAAGGAAAAGCCCTGATACAAGAACAAGCCCTCATGAAGCCAAGCGCTTACAGAAATGGCTCAGAGTTTCCAATGAGACAAGCATCTCTTTGTATTGCTAAATACATACTTGGCATTTGCTTCTGTACAATTTGCACGTTCTGAATTCCAGTGACGCATTCTTATGAATTTCCAATCTAATTTTAAAGAGTTCATGCCAAGACGGTGTAGAGCTGCTATTATTAAATGTCATGTACAATACAAACAGGTCAATTGTAGTATTTGGGTCAATGTGTTGTAATTAGGAGTTCGCAGAAGTGGGAGGTTCTTTTTTATTTACGTGATAAGAAGTGTACAGCCACTAGGATCAGTTTAACCGTGTGTTTTTAAGGGCCTTGTGTTTACTACATAACGTAGGATATTTCAAATGCTACTACTGTTATATAGATTAAGACATTATATAAATAAAAATGTCCTACATATTTAGGTATTAATTAGGATACCTAATTAAGGTATCCTAATTAATATTAATATTAACAGACAAAAATAGTTATTGTCCAGCTGGTGTTCTCTTATCCTCTGCCAAACCACAGATCTGGCTTTAGTTTCAATTTCTCAAGTAGACAACCTCCAAAACCAACCACAGAACCGATATCTGATCAAGTAGCTGAGAGCACGATTTCCTCCCTGACACATTTCTCCTAGAGGGCTTTGCATGACCCCGCTAATGAATTCTGGGTAAAAGGTTATGCATATCCATTACTCCCCCGTTCTTTAGAAGAAAATCTCACAGCCACAATTTCTCAGGAATTCACACAATCGCATTTCCGTGAAGATTTATGGTTAGGGTTAAAAGACTTAAAAGACCTAAAAGGCAGGTGGTCATCGTTTAACTGCAGCATAACTCAAAGGAAATATTTCTAAATCAACAAGACCTATAAATTCTCTGCCAGCTTAGGTTACTTGAAAGAAATAAAGAGAGCGACGATGTGCATGCGAGATTGTGATTAATAGCAGTTCTACTGACATGGTGCTGTTATACTGATCTGAAGTTGTATACTTATGCACAGTTTATGCCATTGTGTAGTATAAATTGTGTGAGCGGTGCGTTCATGCTGAATAGTCCAACAAGAACAAGTTCACTTCAAGCACCTGGATGTTGCACTTATTGATCCAAAAATTATGGAATGATGCACACTTAGTGAACTCATCTCTCGCAGCATTGCTAACGTAGTGAAAAGGGGGCGGAGCTACCAGGCGCTGATGCTAGATGAGAAAATATTTTCAAGTTGGCTGTCTTGGATGTCTTACAAATATCTATCGAATTATCCCCCATAGCATGATTTTTTTTTAACCGTATTCAAAATTCATTGTATTCTGGTAAAGCTAGCGGGATTGAACTACGTTTATTACATGTTTGCTATCGACTAGGAATCAGCTTAAACTTCCAGTTAGTAAAGAAAATATTATATGTTTACATTTACATTTACATTTATGGCATTTAGCAGACACCCTTATCCAGAGTGACTTACAACTGAGCAACTGAGGGTTAAGGGCCTTGCTCAGGGGCCCAATGCTCATATGTTTCTTTTGAGATGACGCTACCCTCCGGAAAAAAATGTAGATGCAAGAGTACATAGTGCATAATGTGTAGTGTGTTATTTGGGATGGAGCTTGAGAGGTTTTAGCTACTGCTTACATTTAGGATAATTAACATTAGATAGAAATATCATCTTAAACTCCCTGCTTTGCCAGTCTTTGGGAGTACAAGTGATAGCAATATTAAAGAATGACCAGCACTGTTAATAAATAACCTTTGGTCTGAAGTTGTTGCCTTTCTTTTACTGTTCAGGAAATGTAGTCAATCACGTAGAACACAACACTGTATATATATATATATATATATATATATATATATATATATATATATATATATATATATATATATAAAACCAATAGAATCTCTACCATTCTTCAATCTCTACTGACAAGGTAAAATTTATGAAATATTTATTAAAATATTTATAAACCATTTTCAAGGTTTTCAAGTTTTTTGCCTCTATTTCTAAACCCTAAACAAAGTACAGATGTATTGATTCTATTTTTGTTCCAGTCTTACCCACAGCCTCTTACATGCAGATGTAGCAGCCAACAAAAACATCAAATTGTTCAAAGAAAGTGAAAAAAAAAAAAAAAAAACACCTTTGCAGTCAGCCAAGTAAGATCTATGTGGAAACAATCTGTAATCTGTAATATGATATAATGATATACTTCTTTTTTTTTCAGAATGATAATTCCCATCTTTATACTGTAACTGGTGCAGTTTTATTATTCACTAAAAAGATTTTTGATGCCGTGGACGTGTTAACTTCTAGCACATCACCAAGGAAGTCTCAAGTTGGCTTACAAGGTTTTGATTGATTTTCTATAACAGCTGTGACTATAGTTATGGCTACAAGGTAAACATAACATTAAAAAACTTGACTTCTTACTTAAAAAAAGCATATAGAAAGAAAGAAAGAAAGAAAGAAAGAAAGAAAGAAAGAAAGAAAGAAAGCTGTCTAATGGCTACTGATTCATATTGTCTGAAGCCATCAGTGACAATAAGCATTGAGCAGAAATCCTTCATCACTCCAGTCGAACAAAGCACAAATATGTCTCATCTGTAAACTATGTAAAACCATAGTCTATAAGGATTACAACTAACTAACATTTCTGAGTAAACTTGTCTGACAGATAACACATGAAATAAACTGGCAGGAACTTGACGTTTCACCAATAAAGAAAATTACTAAATCTACCAATGATCGCTGGATCACTTCTTAGGATCAACAACCGTGCCATGATAAGTATTTGGAACTTTAGAAAGAGAAAGAGAGAGGGGGGGGGGGGAGATTTTCTTACATGTATAACCAAATTAATCCTCTTTAAAGACGGCTACAGAGGAATTCGATGAACACAAGCATCTACTGTTCTGTGTTCTTGCTTTTACTTTATTGTGACTGAAGAATCACGAGGTGTCTTATTGGGTTCTACAGCAACGGGTTATTGAGCAACAGAGAGAGCAAGCGGAAGATAAACAGCAAAAAGATGCAAAGGAAGAGAAGGCCACAGAGAGACAGATTATTTTTTTTAATCCAGATTATTATCATTTGAGTCCTGGATGTTTTCTTCAATGACGTATGAATCGTGCCTTCATTTAGTGCTAGTGAATGATTGTGGTATCCAAAGTGAGACCCAGCGGCTCAACAGTAATGTAACAGAGGCATTTGCAGCCAGCCCTGGCTGACCTCCACTATTGGATAAACAGTTTTAATCCAAGACAAGTCTGAACAAATAAAGACTGCTGAAGCAAGCAAACAAACATGCAAACTTATCAGTCATGATACACTGTGTATATCAGGAGCTGTGAGGATGGTCTCAAATAGCCATGGAAAATATATATGTCTTGTAATACACTCCGTGCACTGTTTAATACCATGTTTGGTTCTCAGAATATTACCAAAGTTTGATTGTAGAAAAATGATGAGGTTCATTATATTTTAAGATTAAAGAAATACATTTAGAAATTCTCCCAATAATTCGTATCAAATAAACAAGGTGTCTGACCTGAGGAAAATAAGCCACTAAAATTATTCTCTGTAGGAGAAACAGAGCTCTAAAGGAGACTAAAATGCCTGTTTCCCCACATCTCCTGGTTTTGTTTACAAGCTTCTGAGCAGCTCTGTTTAACACTTAGAATGTAAATGTATAAAATATAATACTGTATGTAACCCATGAAACATGACAGCTGGCAACTTTTTGTCTTATTTACTTCAAGAGAGAAAAAAAAGAGATGCTGTTGAGGGAACCACTGTTTATATCTCTGGAATAAAATAAGTGTGATGTTATTTTGGATAAGTAAAGGTTTTAAAGTTATTTAATGATAAAAAAGTAAATAAATTTTTAAAAAAGTATATATGTAATAATGTTTTGTCTATAAGGAAACTTGAGCTGTCTGAAAGGCCCTTAAGAAGCCCTTTTGAGAGTTCATATCATTCTCCAAACTTTAATGAAATCTACATTTGATGTTCATTCATTCATTTTCTACCACTTATCTGAATTACACGGGTCACAGGGAGCCTGTGCCTATCTCAGGCATCATTGGGCATCAAGGCAGGATACACCCTGGATGCAGTGCCAACCCATCGCAGGGCACACACTCTCATTCACTCACACATTCACACACTATGGACAATTTTCCAGAGATGTCAATCAACCTACCATACATGTCTTTGGACCTGGGGGAGGAAACAGGAGTACCCAGAGGAAACTCCCGAGGCACGGGGAGAACATGCAAACTCCACACACACAAGACAGAGGCGGGAATCGAACCCCCAACCCTGGAGGTGTGAGGCGAACGTGCCCCCCCACCATTTGATGTTATAATGTATATTTATAATTGATTCGGCTTCCCTTGTAAATTGAGTTGAATGAATCTGCACAGCATTGTTTTGACATTGACATCTCCATAGTGACTCCTATACTGTAGAAATAAGCTGTGCTACATCTCATCTCACTGGCTGACTTGTGATTACTTACAGCTTCGGATTTGCTTCGTTCCTTTCCGAAGCTTTATGCTTTGAGACACACTCACACAACACCAGCTTTATAGTGTGCTAATATTACTTCACATAAGGGCTTGCAGAAGAGGTGAAATTCGGGGCAATTAAAATTACTGTCAGAGGACGACAACGATGAATATGTTGTGAAAATGAATATCTGCTGATGTAAGAGGTCGGTCGTCCATGAACACTGATGTAATGATGAGTACAAATGTGGAAACCTGAACCGACATCAATGTTCTTCTATTTCATCTAAGGAAAGTTGCTTCTGGTCTGTTATGTTACAGTGTGAAAAAAATGCAATAAGCATATAAATATTGATATTGTCATGCTGATAAATGAACTAAAGCTCATTTTGTAAAAGTGGTCAATTTCTCAGACAACATACACTGGAGGCAGTGATTTCAGTCCCAGAGACCCGTGGAACCCGTGGTGTAAACCATAAGCCACCATTATTGAGTAAGATTATTACTGACGATGAACTGCTGAAGTTTAATAACGGATTTTAAATTAATTGTATGGAAATGTTGCATCCAATAGACAAACTATTAACGTATATTGTGCCTATTTGTAAAATAATTTCTCGAGTACAATTAATGTGGTCGCTGGCAATGCACCGAAACATCCAAGCACAGCATATATTGCCGTGTTCTTTTAAGAAAAGTCCTCAATGTTCTTCCCGATCTCACACGGCTTCTTTTTTTGCATGTCTTTTATCTGATGTTTCATGTTTAAGTGTTTAACAAGCTAGGTGGCTTCTATGATGTTTGTGTTGTTGTAGTGAAGATTCGCAAAATTTATTGCTAGTGACCCTTAATGCAGCAAAGCTCAACCGAAACCTACAAAGAAGCTCATGGACAGGAAGCTGAGAGAATCAGAGGAAGGAAGGGAAGCCTGTTTCCACACAGCCCTATTACACACCGGGATATGGGCCAGGTTATATATGGTGATGTTTGGGAGATGATTAGGGGAATTTCTTGTTATATCTGCATTGTTCTTCAGAGCTGGAGTATGTTATGATAACTGTTTATTTATTTTTTTAAGTATGTGTAACCGCCAGCAGATATACCATATGTGTCCAGTCATATTCTTAGAAGTTTCTGTTGGACTGTAAATCCACCACACCTTCCTTAACGGACTCGAGACATCCGCCAGCATTTAATCCTGTTAATAATATTTTTTAAGAAGAAAAAGAAGAAATATCTTTGAAAAAAGATTTAAAAACTTTCAATAATTTATAATGTTCATATAGGATTTTAGTCATGTGACATGCATTTAAACCCAATCCCTGTTATCAAAGTCTGTTTCTTTGGAGTAATAACTGAACATTTCTTTTGTTGTTAAAAGAAGCACCAGCCCAAAATAATTACCTTACACTCCCTGCCAGGGTACAGGCAAGTAAAAACCAATCAGTAACGGAGCCCAGGATCTGTACTCAGCCAGGTTTTAGCTGTGTCTGCCAAGTTTTTATCCTGAGTGATAGTTTTAGAGTTTCTTCACCTTCACGTCTTTCTTTACATGTTTCCTCAGGCTAGGAGCTGAAGGTAACCACAGCTTTTAACTAACCCTAAACAAATGTCACAGCCCATGGCAACAGAGAGAGTCTTTACCATTAATTTGTACTTCACGCCATGCATGGAAAAGGAAGCAAATTGGTGCATAAAGGAAAGCACTTAATTGTCTTAATGATATGATTCTGTGTAATACCACTGCTTTTCCACTTTATATTCCATTTTACAGATTATATACTCATTGGCCACTATATTAGGAGCGCCCACGCATCCATGCAGTTATCCAGGCTTAAACTGTATCCGCATGATTTTATGCACAATGCTGCTGACACCTGATTGCAGGTTTACAGGTGTTCCTTATAAAGCGGATAAACAGTGAAATCCCGTGTTCTGAGTACACTGATATACAATAATAACTATATATAATGGTATATAGCCTCTTTCTTTTCTCTTACTGGTTTGATAAAATGTATTAGATGATAAAAGCATTTGTTATTAACAGATAAATTGCGTGCTGCTGCGTCAAACGTGAAAAAACGTTAGGGAAACGTTTGCTTCGAAAAAAATGTGATGCTTATGTGAACCTAGTTTCTTGTAGTTTTATGTCATTCATTTATTGTACGTATTTTGATTTTATATATATCCATTATATATTTCATTAGGTGTAAAACAATTTCCTTCTGACTATGTATAATTTATGCATGTTTGTCACGCACTGATAAACTGTTACCGATCTGGTATTTAAATTCAATACCGGGAACCAATAACAGTGCTCAAGATACATCCTTAACCTTTTTTGATAAATTTTTATTCATTGATTGTGTTATGTGCAAGTCAGTGCAAACGTATCTGATGTATCATAACAATACTCGTTTTCTCTTTCTTCATGACTTTCTCTTGACTTATTGAGTCGAGTACAAATGTGGAAAGCTGTATAAGCAGCAAAGCCCGGAGCAATCAGTGTTCAGCTCTCACTTTGGTTTGTATTCAGTGTAGCGCTGAAGAAGCAAAATCAAAGAGAGGTATTTGGTGACAATGTGCCCGAGCTCTGTGTGCGTGTGTGTATGTGTGTGTGCGTGTGACAATTGCTGCAAGAGGCAAAAGCGTCTGTACAAAAACTGTGAAAGTTTTTTCTAAAATTCTATCCGTACACTGATTTACGGTCCCAAATATATGCTCGCTCGCTCGCTCGCTCACACACACACACACACACACACACACACACACACACACACACACACACACACACACACACACACACCCTGAGAAACACAACCACTCTCACTAGCCATGACAGGATCAAGAATGCCACACCCAGCTTTCACACCCACCCCCTTGACAACACACACCTAACAATGTCCTGTCATGGCCTGCAGGTATGTGAATCTCTCTCTCTCTCTCACACACACACACACACACACACACACACACACACACACACACACACACACACACACACACACACACCTGTAGGGTACATATTTGCAACTGAGAGACATTTTCTTCTGTTTAAACAAGGCAAGCCCATGCACCGTCATCAAGGATATGAGTCAAGACGGGTACACACACACACACACACACACACACACACACACACACACACACACACACACACACACACCTGTCAAGAATATATTCCAGCCATGAAAACTTGGCAATGAGGAGAATTTCGGGAATGAATCATAACCTGACTCAAATATTCGACGTTATTCAACCAGTGAAACGACTGTATCTCCAAATAGAATTATTAAGACCATTAAAACTAAACGTTTCATTTCTGAGGGAAGATAAAAATAATAATAAAAATAAAAAAAACCTCTCTTTAGCTTCTGTTGCTAACGAGGCGGCCAAACAGCTGCTTTAAGGTGCACGTGCAAGCCGTTAGGGCGTAACCTTTTTACCTCAGACCAACGGTTGCGCCTCGTTCGCTAAGGATTAATGTTGTATATCATTTCTATAACATTTTTCTTGTTTATTTTTAAGCATTTTAAATCATACGTGTGTTATAAGTGCGTGGATTTTTTTTTTATTTTTTACCTGTGCGTTGTTTTTAAAATACAGGAAAATCACTACAGGTCATGATATGCATATTAATAATTAAAATTAATTATTCACATAATTTATGAATATTAATGAGTAAAACGGTTACTTCGCTGTAGTTTAGCCTAATATTATATTAATCTAAGCTGCATTAGAGTGTTTTCACCTTTCAAAACCTCTTCAATAGTTCTTTTGATTCGTTTAAACTGTTCACCGGGTTATTAAAAGTAATATTAAGATTAAAATACTTTTTATTCCATCAGCACATTCAACACACTGATTTAAATGTCATTTGCAATGCAGCCTGCTGTCTGACACCTACAGCACCGGTCACCTGTTTTTCATCCCACATTATTAATGTTATTAAAAGTCTCTTACATTCTTTTATCAGTCGGTTCGAGTTGTCGGTGGAGGGCGAGTGAGAACCCGAACAAGCTGTTTTGATCCCCGGTTTTCTTGATCACGTTCTCTGTGTCCAGGTTGAAGGCGGAAATTAACCCGCATTCCAATAAACACAGGAGAGACCAGAGAACCGTCCGGAAACGCGCCATGTTCGTGATGGAAAATGTTTCTCCTTCTCTGGAGTTCTTATGCGTCGTTCTCCAAAAACCTGTTGTTTCAGATTCAGTGAAATCTATAACGGAGGCGGTTTTTGTGTTATAGTGTGGGAAGGATCGCTGTGACGAGGTCTCTCTCTTTGCCCTCCTCTGTCTCTCTGTCTCGCGCCTCCTGTCTCTCTGTCTCGCGCACCTTCCACGCGACCCCACCCAAAGCGAGAGTTGCAAAAGCCTCTCCCTTTTTTTTTTACCTGTGCAAACTTCCGGTTGCACCAAAAAAGGTCTCCAGACTCCAAATATGATGATTTTCATCTTTGTTTTCCACTGAAGCTAAACTATCTTGAAAGGAGTCTAGATATCACAAGAAGGAATTAAAAAAAAGAATGCATTAATTGCAATAATAAGCTATAGGACTGGTATAAATTATTCACTTCTTGTTTTCATATATGGGATAACAATATTGATATCAGAAACCTCAAATGAGAACTCCATGAATGTAAAAACTCCTGTGAAAGTCTTTTTTTTATTTTATTCTTGTCTCTTTTTTTTGTGAATATGAGACGACCTAGACTTGCATCCCGTCTCTGTATATTTCAATAGCTCTTTTGTATATATTATATATTGTTCTAAATGTTGCTGACTGTTTAAAGCGTCCCTGCACCACCACCTTACTTTCCATGTGATTACGTGCCATGAAAATGTTTAACCCTGCCGATGTTCTGTGTATATCTCTGTGCATAACTGAATGCACCTGATACACAGGCGTGTTATTATAAACAGCACTACATTGGCATGCATGATTAATTTAATCCAGGATGCGCTGTCATATGTTTGGAATCAGGCAGATGCAGTGCACCTCTGTAACACTTTTTAGATGATGCTGTTTGCTGTATCCAGTATTCATTTGACATGTAATCAGATTTCTGAGCAGTTAAAGTAACGAGTGTTAAATGCAGTATCTGATAAACTTTCATCTGAGCAAAGCTCTAGATGATACTTTGACTAAAGACAATACACAGCTTGGCAGGAAACGTTTTTTTAATGGAGTCTGGAAGTCCCAGCTCATAGCATATTGTTAAGAACGGTTTAAGTATAACTTTGAAGTACCAAGGCAAAATTACAAGCAAGCATATGCTAAGCAATTAAAGAGTTTTTCATGGGATTTGAAAACCTCAACCGCTCCACTGGAAACATAGAGCTGATCGCCTTATTGAGTATGAACTGCTTGATTCATTACTTTTATTTAAAATGAAATCTTTGATTCATTTATGGATTTTAGATGCAAAATATATTTATTATCTAATTATATAGTAATAACATGTAATTACATAATCACATTAGGTACGTAGCAACTTGTGTAAAGTAATAGTTTGTCTGTACATGGGGCTCAGTTTCTTTCATGGTGTATAGAGTTCAAGATTTCAAACTAATTTCCAGGTTTGTTCAATTTGTTTTGGTACATTTCAGCCCAAACATCATGTAGGTTATTACAGTAACCAAATACATACTGTGAGTAGAATTTACCCATTATTATATATTTCACTTGCTGGCAAATATTATTATACATAATCCATGGAAGGTCTTTTGTTCTCCTTTCAGTGTCTGTCACCTGCAAGATTACCAGCTTAGATACAGCTCCAGAGCTGACTGACGGCAATTACATTCACAGATAAGTATCACAATATATAAAATAACAAGATTAGGTTAATGAAATGACAGCCATCATTCGGCTCTCTGTTTCCTGCATACCTTTTTTATCATTGTCATCTTTTTCATTAAAACGTCAGTAACTGCAGCAAATTCTTAGGTTGGAGGAAAACATTTTATATGTTCAAGCCTCGAAACAACAGGGGCAGTGAAACAATGTGAGCTTTGTATCCACCTACAACAATAAATCTGTGCTCCTTTTAACCCAACAACAGAGGGGGGGAGAGAGAGAGAGAGAGAGAGAGAGAGAGAGAGAGAGAGAGAGAGAGAGAGAGAGAGAGAGAGAGAGAGAGAGAGAGAGAGAGAGAGAGTGAAAAAGAGTGAGCGAGAGAGAGGTAGATACAGAGAGATAGAAATACAGAGAGTGAGATACAGTGAGAGAAATAGAGAGAGAGAGAGATACAGAGAGAGAGAGTGAGATACATTGATAGAGAGAGAAAGAGAGAGTAATATACAGAAAGAACTAGTGATATATATATATGAAAGAGATAGAGAGAGAGTCACACTAAAACAACACATGGGGAAATAGTCAACGGAGAAAATACAAATCTACAGTCCAAATATAACACAATCACAGTACAATAGCATTTTGATTAACTTGCTAATCTCTAAAATATTAAGATTTGTCAACACAGTAAAACCACTGAACACAGACAGACAATATGGTCATAATAAACGTGCATGCCATGCTTAGGGAGCAACATTTTTTGTGCACTGTAGCTCAATAAAAAGTTAGACATAAGCAAGATCACACACATTTCTTATGTGGTTGTGTAGATTTTATTTCTGATAATTCATCTGAACTATTCTGAACTAACTGAACATTCTCTATGTTCTATTCTATTTCACTTCCACAAAGGAAGAGAAAAATATTACAAACTTCTCGGTTCACTTATACCTTTAACATTTATATAATTTCTTCTAACAAAATGTTAATCAATTAACAATCTTTTTATTAAGATTATGAGCTTATGCAACGTCTGTAAAATCAGGCCGAGGAAGAAAAGTATCCCAGAAGGATCAAACATCGAGGCAGATGGACTACAGCAGCAGAAGTCCACATCTGGAGCAGGAATCTGAGGCTACAGTGAGTGCAGGCTCACTAACTTGAAGATAAATTTCACCCAGGCTTGGTCCATGTTTCAGCTGTCTAGTTTTGTTGAGTCTCTGCCTACTGTAGCCTCAGATTCCTGTGCTTGGCTGACATAGCACCCTGACACGATCTTGTGCTGTTTTTAACATGAATTAAAACATGTTCTGAGATGTTTTTCTGTTCGCCATAGTTGTAAATAGTCAGTAGTTCCATCAACAAGATGCTTTCTTCACCCACTGGATGTTTTTTGTTTTCACACCATTTTCACACCATTCTGACTGTCGAGCATGGTACCTCAGTATGATGTTGGACCACCGAGTGGAAGGTTCTGAGTTTAAATCCCAGAACAACTGGCACTTCTCGACTGGTCCCACAGTCTCTCAGGGTAAGTGGCAGGTATACAGCAAGATTCGTTTCTGTTCTGGCACCGGGATGGTGGAATGAACTTTCCCTCAATAGCTGAGTCACTGGCTATATTCAAACAGTGGGTAAAGAGGGGTAAACCTACTTGTTCCTAAAACACTTAGACTAGCACTTCCCTGTTTGTTTTTTGTGTATATTTAAAAAAAACCCGACCAGAGTTTTTGGGCTCTGGATAATGGTGTCTGCCAAATGACGCAAATGTAAATGTAGAACTGCCAAGTTGCAACAGTTGGACTCTTGATCAAGGTTCCTACCCGTCAACTACACAGTTCTATAAATAAGATAAACACAAAATAAACTGGACAAAACTTTTAAACGTAAACAGGTAACAGCGGCACTTCAGCAGTTTCTGTTACGCCAGTGACAACATCAACAAACATACTAAGCCAGTGAGGTTTAAATTTTTTCCCCATTCTAATGGTTGCTATTAACAATAATGACCTGTATTATTTTAGCCATTGCACTGCTGCCACATAATTGGCTGATAGGATAATTGCATAAACAGCCAGGTGTTTAGGTGCAAATAGTGGTGATTGTCTGTGTGTGTGTGTGTGTGTGTGTGTGTGTGTGTGTGTGTGTGTGTGTGTGTGTGTGTGTGTGTGTGTGTGTGTGTTGAACACTAGTTTAAAATACATCGTATATTTATAGATATATACATGTCACATATTCCATATTCCACATGTCAAGAAAAAGTGGCTCACTGATAAAAATCCTGTTTTAGGTTGATGCCTTTCTTCAGAGCAGATAAAACAATAATTGTGAAATGTACACGTACACTTGCAGTAATTGTGGTTTAATAATTGATTTGCCCTCATGTACACAACCTCTGTACAGCACACCTGACATCCGGCCACACTTGAGGTGTACTGAGTCGCTCCATCACAGTGTTGAAATCCTCAGCTTCAGGCCATGACTGTACAGCACACTCAGGCTGGGTGTGACCTCAATCACAGCCAAAAACTCCCATACTGAACATACTGACATACCTCTATCATTCTCTTCCTCTGTTCCACCCTTGTTATATTATGAACAGAGTCTTGGAATCAAGTCTCTTTCTTCTCCTCCTTCCACCCTCGCTCTCGGTCTCACTCTGTCTGTCTGTCTCTCTGTCTCTCTCTTTGTCTTCTCTCTCTCACACTCTCTCTCTCTCATAAAGAGAACTTTCATTTATTTCCTTTATCACTCTTATTTACTATATTTGTAAGATATGATGAGAAGAAGTGGTTTCACTTTTAAATGTCCTGATTATAATTAAATTTCTGACCATCTGATCAATGTCTTATTTTCATGTTAAATGTTATTTGTGATTGGATTATAGTATATGATTAAATGATAATGCTGTTGCAACATGACATGACAACAAATGACAACTCCTGTAAACCTACATACAGTACAGACACACACACACACACACACACACACACACACACACACACACACACCCCGGTCACCTCACCACTAACTGCCACACTCAAATGCACAACGTGACTTAAAGTGTCCTGAGTCATAGGAGCAGTTGTGTAGTTAAAATTCTTCACCCCTCCTTTATGTGGTATCGATTGTATTGATCCTGAGACCGTGTGGTAAACAGTTATGACTAATTCATGAGCCCTGGGTGTCGAATTTAACCAAAGAAACCAAACCAATTCACATTTAATGAGCTTCACTCATGATATTCAGTTTTACAGTAACATTGTGTATGCGACATCAAACACTCCTTCACAGGATCCTTCACTGTAAAGATCACACAGTTAAGTGTTTAAGTCATCCATAATACAACTGACATAGTAATTAGGAATAAACTAAGAAATGACGTTGAACAGAAGCTAAAGTGGGCAAAAGTGTGTATGGAAGCACATTCAACAGTGCGTTTTATAATGAGTGTATTGATCCGTCTCTTTTTCTGATCCCCTTATTGATCACCAACAACTCACATTTCTCACAGGACAACTGAAGAGTATCGGTTATCAAACACCTACATATATGCATACACACACACACACACACACACACACACACACATGCAGTATGCCGGTTAAAATAAGGACATATTCTCCCACAATCATACAATATGTATGGCATTAGTTTTGTCAAAGCTTTCCTAGCAGTGTCATAAAAGCCAACATTAGGAATAGTAGCTATTAAATGTAAGAAAAGGACATTTCTACATAAACACCCGCACAGTAGGAACGTATGTGTGTGTGCCCTTATATTAGAGGTTCTCATATGCTACAAAACTCTCAGGTCTGTGTTGCCAGTAGGAAAGAAAAATGTCTCACACACTAGCCTTTAAATGCCTTTAAACCTCAAAGTGTCAAAATATAATTGATATAATCCCAAAGGACATGAAGCTAAGATAGTTTAACAAGGGCAAGGCAGGACCTTTCATCCCTCTCAAGCTGAGGTCGGTAAATTTGCAGTCCAATCTAAAAAGAAAGTGAATAAAATGTGTTGGAGTTTGTAATGATTTGTGGTGGTGTTAGTGCTGTTTTTCTGTCAGATTTTTTGAAACATCTTTAATTCACTTTTCATTCCCTCATTTTTTTGGTCATTTGTTGATTGGTACCTCATCTTTCTGGTAGCTGAGTAGGGAATCGGTAGCTCAGTGGTTAAAGCATTGGACTGCTCATCAGAAGGTTGTGAGTTCAAGTTCAAGGACCACCAAGCAGTAATGGCTGGGCCCTTGAGAAAGGCCCTTAATTGTATAAATGAGACGGCAACTGAACATTCACTGAAATGTCTACACTCTTTCGCGTACATGAGCTCACAGATGCCCATGAATGGCTTAATGTCACTGTGAATGACAAGGGAAAAAAGGCTGTAGATGGGCTACACTTCCTTGGATTCCTGCCCACAGATGGCCACGATATTGTTAGAATTCAGATTCACTTTTTTCATTGCCATGGCTAAAATAATACAGATACAACAGAAGTGAGTGCAAAAGCTTTTATTCACTTTCTTCATACATTCACATACAGTGAACACTAGAGTAGGTCTAATAGAGTAGAATAGAGTGTGCACAGTATATTGATGGTGTTGTTTATGACTCAAAAATATATATATATATATATATTTTTTTTGTGAAATATGTTAGCGTTTGTTTAGTATTTAATGAGAAAGTTTAAAAAAAAAAAACCAAGAGAGAGAGTTTTCTTGCCTTGCTTTAAAAACTAAATATCATACAGATGTCCTTCGCGGATCGTTTTGTTTGAACTTCCATCGAGAGTTTGTCTATACACATGTTTTTTTTCCTCCACTGTGTGTATGGAGGCGTCTATGAGTGGGGCTTTGTGGAAGACTAATAAAGCTCTCTTGGTGAGACTGTTGCAAGCTAAACTCTCAGCAGTGGCCTCAGTGTGAGGGTGTGGCAGACAGAAAGGGAATGAGTGTGTAAGAGAGTGTGAGAAGGAGACTGAAAAGAGCACAACCAGAAGCAAGTCAGGTCATGACTGAACACACATGACCGCACACACACACACACACGCTTGCGTAGACTGAGGAGAAAACACACAAGGTCAGCCCCATGGCAACGAGAAACAATACTGCGGGAATGCGTACCCACATTCTTGGCAAAGCTAATGGACCAGGTTTCGAAGGTTCATAAACTTTTTGCCAGCAAGTACAAAATGTTTCAGTGAGTTTCTTCACCAGGAACATTTATCAGTTTCTTTTTTTAAAGAAAGGGAGAATATTGTAACACAGGATACAGGAAGGTGTGTGTATGTATTTAAATGTCCCCACAATGATAGGAAATAATAAAAAGAAAATGGACAATGTAGGAACACTTTGATGGGAAATGCATTTTTCTGCATGTTGTAATGCAACAATACAAGCTCTAGAGATGTGCTTTTAAATCTAGATTAAGTATACTTTGCTAAATATTTGTTTTGTAAACTAGAATTCCAGTAGCTTAGGTAGAAAATTGTTCAATGATTGTAGTAAAACTTTCTTTAGATAAATAATTAAAAGATTACATGTGATTATTGTTTAAAAATAACATAAAATGTGCTAAAATATATTGCACTTGGGGCAAATTGTTCAAATTATTTTTAAGACTCTCCTATTATTATTATTATTATTATTATTAATTTATTTATTATAGATTTATTATATTTTTACAGCAAGTGTTTTGTTTGTTTGTTTGTTTGACTCAGACAAAGTATATTCTGCACCTGTATGTGTGTGTGTGTGTGTGTGTGTGTGTGTGTGTGTGTGTGTGTGTGTGTGTGTGTGTGTGTGTGTGTGTGTGTGTGTGTGCGCGCACCTGTGTGTGTGTGTGTGTGTGTGTGAGAGAGAGAGAGAGAGAGAGAGAGAGAGACAAATGGACAAAAGTACAGTCACACCCTGAACTACATTACAGTTTTATCAACAGTTTACATATAAATAGAATCCTAGATTTTTATAATGTCCTCTGGAAGCCTGTGGAACTTTTCCAGTAGGAGACATTTCATAAATAACTTACCCAAATGGGTTGGAACAACAAAATCTGCATTTTTCACATAGCCCTGTGATAGCTTTCCTGTTATGAATATTCCCAAATCGAAGGAGTGTCAGAATGGTGTCAAGTTGAATGGGGTGCTTGCGTGTAAATGTTGACCCAGTTGGTGTGTGGGAAGTCAAATAACAAATGTCCTGTTTTTTTGCTGGCTCACACATGGGAGTCCGCTTGTGCAGGACAGCACTCAGTCTGCTAAAGGTCTTAACATAGAAACTCCCATCAAGGCCCTGGAGTTTGTGTGTGTGTGTGTGTGTGTGTATATGTATGTGTGTGTATATGTGTGTGTGTATGTGACCCTAATGGTTTTTTGCAGGCTTCCTTAGACATCCTCATTTCAAACAGAAGCCAAGACTTCCTTCCACTTGTTTTGGAGACGAGTGGCCAAGGAGCCGCGTAGCCGCTGTTGTTAAAAATAAGGAGTCTAGAGAAAAAAAGAAAAAAAAAGAGCAAGCGTCTCTGAAGCAGCATTAGTCATACAGTCCGAGACGGGCACAGAATCAAACATGACACACAGTCATGTGTCTGGGCGGCTGCATGCTGCCACCAGCGTCTGGTTTGCATTATATTTACAAAATATAAAAATTATAAGCGGCCTTCTTGCCATCAACACGCGATTTATTACTTTGCAGCCTGGGTTTGGTTTGTGGGTTCGACTAAATGGATTTGGATCATTATTTGGATCTAACTGACAAATTTAACAGCTCAGTAGAGCAGGTTTGTGTGTTTCAGCCAGATGGTTACAATGTCAAGTCCCAGGACTGTCTTTGTGCTTGGATTGTATTTACCCCACTCAGGGCTTGTTTAGTCTCATGGAGGCCTAAGCAACGATGTAGGTCTTTTTTTACCTTATCCAAAAAAGCACAAAAGATCCATGAATCTGGCACTTGTACTTTCTCTTTTTAAAGGATGTATAAAAATATGTTCTTCTTCCTTAAATCTTGGATTAAGTTTATCACTATCTAGTCAGTTTTTAAGATGGGGGCTTTAAATAAACTCACACTAATTAACAAGAACCACCGAGCAGTTATCTCATTTTTTTAATATTTATTCTGCAGCACATATTTCAGGTTTTTTTCATTTTTTGATAATTGTAGAGGCTTTTAATATCAACCAAACACCTGGTGCTATGTTCTCATGTTAGCCAGCTAACTAACTGTTTAGCCATTTTATTTGGCCTTGATTCCACTTTTGCTTTGGATTTTTCCAAGTCTGGATAAAAGTCTACGGCAAAGGAAAAATGTAATATATATAACTTATTGTACATATTATTATTTACTATTATTATTATTATTATTATTATTATTATTATTATTATTATTATTACATGTTAAAAATTGCTGTGTCTGTGTGAGGCACAAAGTGAGAGAGAACATTTATGGCTGAGGAATTCAAGCTTGTCTAACTACATTTTTATTAAGACCAGTGAAATTACACTTGGTTATAATCCCTGCAAATTCTTCAGTGGATTAAATATGGGATGCGTGTGTGTGTGTGTGTGTGTGTGTGTGTGTGTGTGTGTGTGTGTGTGTGTGTGTGTGTGTGTGTGTGTGTGTGTGTTTCCTGACTCAGTTTCTTGTACTTAAAGAGACAGGGGCCCACCCGCATCTAATGGTTGTTCATATTCCCTACACTAGCAAATATTATGAGCACACACACACACACACACACACACACACACACACACACACATACACACACACACACAAAAACACACGATGCACCCTGAGGCCACACATGCCAACGTTCAGCTCATCCCCACCAGAGCATCTAAAAGCACACACTTATTTCTCATTTCTTATCTGCTAAGAGTTCATTTAGCAATATCATCATTTTAAAAGCAGATAACTGGTGATAGCATGTAACAAGAATAACTCTGGAACATAATTATGGATGTTTAAACTTTTCAAAATTAAAACGAGTTTACTACACAAATAAAGCCAAATCAAAGTCATAAATAATTAATGAAACACTCCTCCATGGCAGTAGCATCGACTGCACCCTTATGAGTGAAAATTCTACAGTTAATATTTCCAGGAAAACATTGTATTTTACAGGAAAACATAAGTATTTCCCTCCCTGTGGTAAATACAATGTGAAAGTGCCATTTAAAGTGTCCTAAAAGTGAAGAAAATGTAATGAAATGCCCTCATTGGTGCAACTTCCTGTGACAAAATACCCTCTAGGCGTTAGATAATCCTAGATGTGACAAAATTTACCTTCTCTTGAGCTGCTATGGTAGAAAAAAGTGAATTAATACTGTACCACTCCGTGTGCCCCGTATTTGTTCTCCTAAGCGTGTGTTGTAGTTGCCCTATTCATTTTTCCACCCCTGCCCTGCAGTCAGCCCGTGTCTTCCCCTGCTTTCTGCAATCTAAATGCTTTTTTTTCCGTAAGTGGAGCCCATGAGCACAAACAATGCTCACCTTCATTACTATTCTTTACAAGGTCCCATATGTTCCATTTAGTAACCGGAAGGATTTCCCTTTAAATCAAAATCCTATCTTGTCTTGGCTTCACTTATTGATTCTAAAGAGCCAAATCGGGACAGTGGCTGGGACGGGGCGAGATCTGGAACTAAAGTACACACTCTATGTACAGCCTGGCGTCTCACACATGCTTTCAATCCCACACACTCTCGTAACACTTGCCACCGCTGCTTAAACTGCAATAAATGGGTTGTTTATGCCAAAATCATGGTTTATAAACTCAGGAAGCTCTCCACACCCTCCTGAAACACACACACACACACACACACATACAATTTTATCATCATTATTACTTTCAATCCACTGTGATGAATAATGTTCATTCATAGTATAATATTCTCAAAACTCTAAATCTCTCTCTCTCTCTCTCTCTCTCTCTCTCTCTCTCTCTCTCTCTCTCTCTCTCAAAACCCATTTCTTGAACATCTTTATGTTGTTTATCCTGATTACCTGTAATGGACGCTGGCCATATGACCCTGCTGCTCATTAGCACTAAGTAGGCCAGCATCTGAAGGACTTTAGTTTGAGAAACTCAGTCTTCTTTCTTTAGTCTTTTCTTTTCTTTTAGTGTTTTCAAAGCAAAAGACATAGCACTTTACAGTAGCAGCCTGCAATATCAAGGTATTCTCCATACAGGGATGTGTTCCATGCAATATAAAAACAAAAGCTACTACTAATTCAATCTAATAAAAATTAGTTAAAAGTGTTGATAGATTTCATCCCATGTATTGTTTTAATACCGCAGCTATTTACTAACAAATAGGGATTATATATTACACTTGCTGATTAATTTTAACCATCACACTGGTGTCCATTCTGAGACCAGACAGTTTCAATCAGTATAAGCAGATGAATGATTTTATCTCTGCAAGTCCGATCTAAAATGAGACGTGTGTTTTTCCCACTGTTGTTAATCTTACACGGAATTTTAGTGTTTGGAGATAAACACCTTTAGAGTTTAGCTGCTTATGAACACTTGGGGCATCACAGAGAGTGGAAACGGGTTTGATGACGACATTTTTTTTTCACGATACAAACATATTTGTGAAGAAGAGGAAGAAAAAAAACAGGTAACAGAAATCCTTATGAAAAACTACAAATTCTTAAATCCCAGTGTTTCTACTTTCATATGAGCTTCATATTAATGACCACTGTGGAGTGGGACATGACAAACACAATCGATGCTGAACATGGAAACATCAAACTGGTGCAAAATCCAGTTTTGCCTCTGGGGGGGGAAAAAAGAGTTCAATTAAGTTTAAATGCATGGGCTGAATTGACCCTTCAGAATTCTTTTGTACGGTGTGTATTATCATTAGTGAGAGGCAACTGTCAGACTGTTGTCATGTCTAACCACTAATAACTCACTGAAGATGACATTTATTTTTTATTCCTTTGTAAGACATAAATTCCTCCTCTTCACCTGGAGCAACAGTTTCACAATTTTCACAATGGCTGTCATACTGTGAGCAGTTTAACCTGCTCCAGAGATTATGCTATTATCTAACAAAAACTATCTAACATAAACTTCAATCAGTGCTTCCTGAGAACCTGACACTAGCTTATGACATATGCAAGGGAGCACATTTTAATGTTATTAATCTTCTAATATTCAATTATTTTTAAAGAGTACCAAGAGAGAATGCTGGTGTGTCGGCTGACAAACTAACGACAGGCCATGACACGTGAACAGATTCACGCAAGATTTGTCATCAATCACGTTTCAAAGAGTGATTGTGTGCCTACTGGCTGTGTTTATGACTCGGTAAATATAATATGGTCTACGTGGATTAATTCTGGGCGTTTCTCTTAACCTGAAGCACAGTGGAGACATTAACCAAGCATCCGACACGCCTTTCTGTTATTAGTCAATCATGGCCTCGGGCATGAGTTTTCCCATCCCAATTATACTGTAACACACTGTTCTGTGTGAGTTAATGGAATGAACAAAATGTCACTATGAACAATTCAGTCTTATATGGGAGCTACGCAAGCCTTTGATTGTCTCCCTAACCAACTACCCCCGCCCCCTCCTCCCAACCTACTGTAGGCAGAAAAGGGCAGTGTTACACTTACACATCATGAGCAGCAGCTCAACAACGATGTGCATGGAAAAAAAGTTATGTGTCTCGCAGGAGCAGTGGGTTAGATGGTTAGATGCTAATTGGCAGGTGCCGGCTCTTATAAACTAATGGGTCCATCATCTGTTTAGAAAATGATTAAGCTTAAGAATAGGTTTAGCTGAGGTGTTTGACCCTGTTTTGTTTTTGTCACTCATGAGTGACGCTTGTGTTCAAATGACTCAGTTAACAAGTATTGTATGTACCATCTGGTGACTATAAAATGCCAGGGATCAATAGACAATTATAAATATATATAAATATATATAAATAAATGACACCCAGTAATCCTAATCAACACTTTCTGCGTTCTGATTATTGTGAGAAATTATATGTAACACTATTAATGTGCTTGTAATTGCTTGTTTTTAAGGAACTATAAATGAGCAGCCATCCCAGAGTTACAGAGCTGCATCAAAGCCCTGGATGTTTTCCTCTTGTTCTCCTACACAGTTTCTTTTCCTTTCTACTTAATCTTATTTCCTCTCTCCTCCATCTTTTGTTCCAGTCTGTTCTGTTTCTTCCTGCAAATACAGTTAGATAATTATTCTAAACAGAAACGGAGGACACTGTCGTTTCTTCACCTACCCCCTAGTTCACACTCTCCTCCCATTCCTCTCTTCAAACAGCAACAAACACTGGAAGTATTGTTCTAATACTATTTGTAGAACATGACATAAGCTGTAATAGCCTGTGATGTTGGATATTTCAGCTATGGGAAGGTCAGCGTATATATATATATGAGGTCTACAAATAATAAGGAAAGTTTTGTATTTGTATGTAGGTGTGGTAGGTCCAAAAGATGTTGAGGGAAATGGAGTGATTGTGCCAAATTTCAGGCATTTAACCTTAACAGCTTATATATGGTGGCTTTGCTCAAACATTCTTAATAGTGAGAGGCTGAGGGTAAATAATACAAACCCAACTGGCAGTGTGGGAAACCTAAAAACCACTAATGGCAAATAAAATGGATTTTCTTCAGAGGATGGGAAAGTGTGTGTGTGTGGTGTGTGTGTGTGTGTGTGTGTGTGTGTGTGTGTGTGTGTGTGTGTGTGTGTGTGTGTGTGTGTGTGTGTGTGAGAGAGAGAGAGAGAGAGAGAGAGAGAGAGAGAGAGAGAGAGAGAGAGACAGAGACAGAGACAGAGACAGAGACAGAGAGAGCGAGAGAGAGGAGTCGTTTTTCAGATTGTTGTGCAGACTACTCATTACCCTGAGGAATTACATTTGGGTGCCAGAAAATGCAAACACACACACAACAAATTCTCCACTAGATGTCTACTGTGTTCCAATACAGGAAGAAAACCAATCAATAAAAAGTATCCACAAGAAAACTGTAAATTGCAAACAATTTCCATCTTTCATTTGGAATTAAGATGGCATGGCATTCGTACAATGGCACAATGAAACCATACTGTGGCTGTGAAGACGTAATGATTTGCTTACCCACATCCAACCACATTCATTCAATTGTTTGTGTAGAAACAGTTTCTGAACAGTCACTACACACACACACACACACACACACACACACACACACACACACACACACACACACACACACACAAACAGGAACAGACTCCCGCTCCACAGTAGGTCCCTCTCTTCCATTACTGTTTTTAAATCTGGTTGAAAACTCAACTGTTCAGCTTAAAAGGTCATTTTCAGAATAAATATCATTTTACTGCATGCATTTTAACCGTTTTGTTCTTTTATATACTGATAATTACGCTGCCTGTGATCGTACAGTAATGTTGTTTTAAATGCACTTTATAAATAAACTTGATTTGCCTTGACTTGTATTAACCCAAGATCTAAGACTAGGGTACATTGGAATTTTCTAAACAAAGGTAAGCACTTTTGCAGGTTTCATTAAATTGCAGTAAATAACTCAAATGCTTAAATAAATTCTAACCTGATTTCCTTGCTAACAGACTTTACAATTTGTTAGGATGTCCTTGTTTAAAAAAGAAAAAAGTCTTGTCCCACAATGGATCATGGTTTACCACAAAACACAGCTAGTATAGTAGTACATTAGCTGTAAAAAAAAAAATAAAAAATACCCCATAATATGTCTAACAGTGGATCATATCTATATAAAGTATGTATGAACTCATAATGAGCCATCACCGATCTACACAATGCTAACCGATCCGTGTAAACATCCTGTAAGACTAGCATAACCAAATCAGGAAGGAAAAATCCAACAGGATAAACAACAATCATGTCTCAGGAATAAATGAATCCATGTCAAACTTCTGTAAGGAAACCATATAAAATCTAGCATTAGGAAGCTAAATCATGTAAATCAGCCAGTGTTTCAAATGAAAGTTTGATATTAGTGTTAGCACGATAATAAATGAACGCAAATCCAGTGCGTAAATCAAATGACAAATACAGCAGGATGAGATAAGTGTGTAACGAGTGTAAAACCATTCGAGTGTAAGACATTCCACATTAGACACAGTGACCCTTGTGACCCTGAAACCTTCCAGGCCTGTATAGACCTGTACCAAAATATTGAGCATTGATAAAGAGAATCACATTTTTCTTCTTTTCTTGTCTTAAGGCAAGAAACATGATCATTGACGTTCACACACATTTCTGATATACAGATATTATTCACTCCATAAAACCCATTAAACCTCTCCTTATCTCTTACTCTCTCACACAGTAATGAGTCTGTAAATTGTAGATATTCTGTCTGTCTTTTCCTTTTGTTTCGTTCTGGTCTTGTACCACAAGTACAAGCATTCTGATGGTTTGAACTCTTTAGATTGCTGAATTAAATAAATATGTGCAAAACAGAATATTGTCAAATAGGAACTGAATTTTCATCCAGTTCCGATGAATTTCATTCACTCATTCAATTTCAGTCATTTTCAAAATGCCGATCTGACGACAGTTGTATCCAACTAGTAGCTCAAAACCACTTCTGAGAAATGACCAGCCTCCGATGCCTCGAATGACAGCACAGCTACAGTTAATTTATGTAACATGATTTTCATAGCACACACGGAATGTGCTATTATCTACAGCACTTGTGATCATTTGTAAAAATTACCTTGATGAAGTGTAAGAATCAGAAACTTTTGATGGTTACAGAGATATTCTTTTTTCAATAATCCAAATTGCAAATGGGAAAATATTATTGGCTTTTTGTCAAAGGAACCAGTGTGACGCTAACTTCAGAGTCAGCCTAAAAAAATCTAATTCCTGCAGCATTATATAGTGGACTGTATGTTAGTTATTTAATAGCTGACTTGTTCTATTTGGCACGTTGCATGCAACACCAGCATGTAACATTTAAACATGCTTCTACATATAATGCCTGCAGAAACTAGCAATAAAATATGTTTCCAGTCACGGGGCTGCCTGTTTCAACAGACACCTTTGCACCCTGTTCCAACACACACAAACACACAGACACACACACACACACACACACACACACACACACACACACACACACACACACACACACACCGTGCTGCTCATTCATGCACATCTCATCGTTCCGTTCCCACCCAGCCTTAAGGCTGTTCTTCAGAAGATCCTGCAGATCTCCAAAACACTGGTTACTAAAGCTCCTACTGTATACAGAGGCTTGTGATGTAGTCCAAATGATCTCATGATTTTTGTAGCAGCTGTTATAATTTCAGAGATCTGAAATAAACCACAAACTACTAGACTTGAAGAAATACTTAGCATTCTTTAACTCCATATCCACTATAGCTGTAGTGTAGGCGTGATTACCACACACAGACATTTTGATGTTTCTCTGTACTGATAAAAGAAATACACTGATAAATGTTATGTGAAATCCATTAATGTAGAATTCTTTTTAATTACTTCTTCACTGTGTGTGTTTCTCTGTCTGTATAGCTTGTTCTTTCAGTGGTGTAGATTTTTATTTTCAGATCAAACAAGTTATTTGTTATAGTACATTACAGTACTCCTAGGAAAATGGTTCTTCAGGGGTTCATTAAGGGTTCATTGGCTAATAAAGGATTCTTTGACTATGAAAGGGTTCTTCTTGGAACCTTGGAGCATGTGGAGGGCAGCTATAACCTTAAACCACATCTGAAGCTGAGTCTTATCTCATCTGGAAACTATATGCCTAAAAGCAAGGGCATGGACATACAGGTGTGCTTGCTATATCATGGAGCCTGAACTAGCTGGGGGGAAGGGGAAGAGTAAAAAAAAGTGTCAGAGAGAGAGAGACAGACAGACAGACAGACAGACAGACAGACAGACAGACAGACAGACAGACAGACAGTGAGAAAAAGAGAGAGGGAGAGAGAGAGAGAAAGAGAGAGAGAGAGACAGACAGACAGACAGACAGACAGACAGACAGTGAGTGAGAAAGAGGGACAGTGAGAGAGAAAGAGAGAAAGACAGAGAGAGAGAGAGAGAGAGAGAGAGAGAGAGAGAGAGAGAGAGAGAGAGAGAGAGAGAGAGAGAGAGAGAGAGAGAGAGAGAGAGAGAGAGACAAACATGCACAGACAGACAGACAGATAGATAGACAGAGAGAGAGATCAGGACAAGAAAGTGAAAAGAAGAGACTGATTAAATAATACTTCTGGTAAAGAATCCACTTTCATGTATATCATTATGCCCCTGCTCTATCCTTATGGCCAAAGCTACACTCTTTTTGACATCACCCAAGAACTATACAGTGGCTAAGCTAGTAGGATATACAGTTCCTGCCTGACACAGCATGAATCAGCATGTCACGTATCTGACACAAACACAGGAATTCTGTTCAGTACAATGCATCATTAATCAGGATCAGTTAGGATTGGCAGGCAGCTCCCACAGGAAATGACACTCAAATAGATTCGGATGATGAGTCATGCATAAATAATGACAAACATTGAATATGGCATTGAGTTCATGCTCGTACATAGTAAATAAGAAATAAGTAAGGTTTTATATATATATATATATATATATACAGTATATTTCAGCCAAAATTATACACTTACTTAATAATATATAGTTGTGTTCAAAAGTTTGCATACCTTGGGACAATTTGCAAGACGTGTGCAATTTTGTAAAGAAAACATAGGTGAGAATGTAAATGTATTTATTTATTTATTTGTTTATTTTATAGGACTCAAGTTAATATTCAAGGCATAACAGGCATATCAGAATGGCGCAATCATATATATCAATAATGCCCCCTTTAGCATCAATGATGGCATGCAGTCTTTTGTAATAATAATTGTGCACGAGGTATTTAACTCTTTCAGGTGATATAGCTAAGAATGTTCTTGGCAAAATGCCTTCATGTTCCTGTAATTTTTTTACAAACTTACAAAATGCAGGTATGAGATCTCCCAAAAGTGGCTCAAAGATATTGAACTCAGGAGACAGTGATGGCCTCCAGAACCTTTAACCTTTTCTGCTGTAGCCACTGTAGGGTCAACCTTGCCTTGTGCTTTGGATCATTGTCATTAGATTAGATTAGATTCAACTTTATTGTCATTACACATGTACAAGTACAAGGCAACAAAATGCAGTTTAGGTCTAACCAGAGTGCAATAGTAGCAATTACAGTTTGTACAAGATTTAAATAAGTTAAGTAAGTGGTAATATGGAGTGATTTACAATTGTGTGTATACTATGAACAATACACAGATCTACAGAAGGATATGTGCTGTAACAAAATATATGGTTAATACTTTAAACAGTAATTTACAGATATGTATGTTCTATGAATATAATATACAAATGAATATATATGTACTATGAACATAATATACAGATGAATATACTGTTTATGTGCTATGAACATAATATACAGATGTCTAGTACTATAAACTAAAATTTACAGAGCGTATGTGCTATAAACAAAATATATTGTTATTACGATAAACCGGAATATACAGGAGGATATGTACTATGGTCATAATATAATATATTGCTGTTATTATGAACATCCAAGAGCGTCCCATGTGGGCTTTCATGTTGTAGAATGCCAATTGTCTGCCAGCATTTTCTAACAACATGCATTTATTTTCATATCAGTTTTTACTAACTTCTCTGTGTCACTGGAGCTCACACAGACCCAAAACTTAAGAGATCCGCCACCATGCTTTACAGTGTAGATGGTGTAATTTCCATTGTAGTCTTTGTTGACTCCTCTCCAAATATAGAGTTTATGGTTGTGACTATAAAGTTCAATTTTGGTCTCATCACTCCATATGACTCTGCTCCCAAAGCTGTGAGTCTTGTCTAGGTGCTGTCTGGCATACTGAAGGTGGGCCTTTTTATGGCGTGGGCGCTGTAATGGTTTGTGTGCAAGTACTGCACCTCCTTATTGTGCTCCTTGAAACAACACCACCACTTTTTTCCAGAGCAGCCTGTATTTCTTTTTTAGTGGGTTTTTCTTTGCATCCTGAACAATTCTTCTGAGGTATGCATAAAGACAAAAGAATGGCCAGTAGACCTGCATAATAAGGTAGTTGTACTTTATAAAACAGGTCTACTGGCCGTTCTTTTGTCTTCCCAATGGCACAGTATCCAGCTAAGTCAGTGCATCACCTCATGAGCTGAGAAATTCACTGACTATTTATGCACAGACACTATTTACAATTGTTACAGGTGTGGAAACTTCCCTTTAATAGCCATTTAAACCTCTGTGTGTCAAACTGTGTGTTTATAACGTTGCCAAACATTTAAAAATATGCAAACTTTTGATCGGCTCCAGACCATCTCACAAGACCTTCTGCCCTTCCTTACAACAATCATCAACGGATCCCTAACATCTGGTCATGTAAACAACTACCGTCAAGAGAGCAAGGGTTTCGGCGGCGTCTGACACGGTAAAAAAAACACTTTCTTGTCCACCCTCAAGAGTGTTGGAATTGGCAGTTCAGCATGGGAATGGTTTGCTTCCTACCTGGAAGGTCACTCATATCAGGTAACATGGAGGGGAGTGACATCTGATCCAAATCAGTGATGTTTAGGGAGTGATGTTTTCAACCTGCCTAAGTTCTCACATACCACCCTACTGCTGCGCTCAATCCACTACTTCCGGTGGCTGCAAACATCAGATTCAAAACACTGATGCTTGCCTACAAGGCCAAAAATGGACCAGCTCCCTCTTACCTCAAAGCCGTTATCACTCCTTGAACTGCACCTCACACCCTCAGGGTAAGAGGTATGCATAAAGCAAGACTCTTTTCTGTTCTGGTAGAATAACCTTCCCCTAGATGTCTGAACAGCTGAGTCACTGGCTATGTTCAACAGTTCCTCCTTACTGAAACACTTCTTTAAAAAAAACAACAAAAAAAAACACACCCATGAACAGAGTTTTACGGTGATGGTATACTGTCTGTAATCTAGTGAACCAGTGTTAATGTATTCATCGATAGAGATTTAAAAGCACTTTTGTACATCGCTCTGGATAAGGTCATCTGACAAATGTCATTAATATAAATGTAAATCTCATTAATGAAGTATTTCATGCCTGTAATAAGCCCCTGTGAATGCCAAACATGGAAAAACAAAAAGGCTGTATCAGATTTATTCAATCCAAAAAACACTAACATATGTCCTTTCATGTAATTTGTACTCTGGTTGGTTAAAAAAAATCTTTATCATTAGTTGATGACATGATACAAATACCAGTTGAAATCTAGATATCAAATTTAGAGGTTATTTGAGTAATCACTTGTGCATCACTGATATGCTGCTTGAATCTGATTTAAGATCTTCTTAGCAATTTTCTTATGATCATTCATTTATACAAACACATATATATAATAAGTATATATTGATTGATTTTTGTCAATTACATACAGTATACCATATATTATAAACTGCAGTATTGTGTAAATAAAGCTATATTTTGTACAGGAATAGTTGTCAGCCCTGTATCTTGTGTCTGTACCTCTCTTGCTTTCTATGACTATCGGAACATGGCTAACATCTACATCTCCAAATCAGATACCAGACCAAAGTACAAATTATGCATCCAAACCAATTTTTTTGTGATAAAAGGTTCAAAGAAAAACACATTCTCTACAATGTTCTCTTTATCTCTGACAGGTCTGTCCATCAGACCGCAGCAGCACGCCTGCAAGCATTAGGATGAGATTCCTTTGGTTTTTTACAGTATCGGTATTTGTACTGATGAAAGCCAGGTGATACACTAACTTTGAAGTATATTCCAAGAATCCACACACAGACACTCTTTTCTCTTCTCTTCCCTTTATTTGGAAATCTTCAGCTATGGCTGTCTTCCATCTGATGTGTGTGTGTGAGGCTGGAAGTTCTTTTCACACTGACCGTATACCGTCACATTTACACATCAGTGCTGTTATAAAGCAGGTCGAGCTGTAGGAGTTGCATGGACAGTGTTCATGTAGAAGGCAAAATGTGTGACTGTGAATGAGTAATCAGCACTCAGGCATACGGTATTTCTGTGCAGTTCTACGAGGCTGCACTGTAAGCTAAAAGAACAGCCAGTCATCATGGGAGTAACTTGATAATGTTACTGTAAGCTGAGCTAAGATCAACTGTGTGATTGTCCATATCACAGGTAGGACAGAATTGACATTGGACAGCTTTTTAACGTAGATGAGCGATGCTTACTTGGACCAAAAGCATATCCAATAGCGCCCTCTTGTGATGTTATTTTCTTTGAAACACATCAAGAAACACACAAGGAACATGATCAGGGTTATCTTGTACAATACAGGGACAAAATATATATATTTTTTAAATTGTTGTTTTTTTTAAAAAAAGAAAAGGGTACTAAATGTATGTTACTGAGGTGAAAGCTCCAGAAATAAAGCTTTTATAACAATACAAGAAAGTTGCACGTAGTATAGTGTTAAAGCAAATCTAAAGGAATCTCCTCTAATATAATTATGGTTCAATGATGCAATTTAAATGTTTTTTAAAAGATACAATATATGCATATTTCCAGATAAAAGATAAATATTACGTAGTACAAAAAAATGTACCATCAGGATACAACAGCAGAGACAAGAAAACATTTTCTAAGAATGTATATATACTTATATAAAATTTAGGTTTAGTCCTAAAATCCTTTAAAATCGTTTTGATAAACAGTGTATAAAAGCAGTGGGAATATTAAATTTTTTGTGTAAGAGCCCATGCAGTAATCCTAAACCACCTCATTGGGGCGCCATAGTTTCAGAACTACACTGTTGCAACAACGGGTCCTCAAGGGTTCTTCTAATGTTCCTCCTATAATTAAAGATTATTGTATGTTGAATAAAAATTCATTTTAAAAAGTTCCATTTTTTTCAGTTTCAGAATAAAAAACATAAATGCTGTGGATTAAAATATAATTCTTACAATACAAAACAGATAATTTCAGAAGATTTTATATAATCAAGTTCCAAATAAGAAAAAAAAACTTCCTGAAAGCTCATGATTTCTTAGCTCACTACGTTAAAATAATTATAAATAAATGTAATCATGTTTCATCACTTGTCTTGATATCGCCTTATGTTAAAACAAAAAAAAAGAAATAAAAAATACCAAGCTATCATTCTTTAGTGTTGATGTTCCCCACATTTAAATAATTAGACATCAGTTTCTTGCATTGTACCTGAGACCTTCATTGCTGCCACAGTAAGAACAAATAAACAGATAATAAACTTTGAATATCAGATTTGGTTTCAATTTATGTTCCTTTCTTTCTTTATTTCTTTAAATCAGAGAATATTTGTTCTGCAACTTCCACTTGTTAATGGCTCTGACAAATGACAGAAATTAAACAACTCTTCATGGATTTTTGTTCACTAGCTTTTCTTTCTTTCTTTATTTTTTTAACAAATTCATTTCCGCGAGTTTTTGTTACTTTCCACTCACATTTATGTCCTATAATTTTAGTGGATTTAATATTAAAAGCTTCCAGTCAAAACTTTCTGTAGGCAGAAAGAGTTTCCACACCACTAGGAGCCATGGATATGGATATTTTTGGTTAGAGGATTGTTTCTAAAACAAGCAGTGACACTGAGGTGTTTAAAAAAATTCCAGAGTCTGCTGTGTGTACAGTATACACACACACACACACACACACACACACACACACACACACACACACACACAGACACACAGACAAATGTCAGTGTCATGGTTGTGCTGTGAATTGTATCATCTCTGGTTAGTGGCAGTCAAGTTACACCGATGAATGAGGTAAATAAGGGCCGACAAACTGTGTATATAGCAGCAGACAATAACCGTTCACAAACAAATTACACTATATGATAGATTTACCTCATAATGTGTAAAAAATTATGTACTAGTTCAGTACAATTTGTAATAAAATAACAGCCTCCATGAACCTGGTATCATTGTCGACTGTTTTTTCTGAAACTTGTGAAAATATGTATCACTAGTAATATCACTAGTTGTACCACAAGTATCACTAGTAGTATCACTAGTATCCTTGTTAGTATGGAAATGGACATACAGTGAGGGGGATACGGCTGTGTCAAGGAGATAAAATAAACCCAACAAGACTTACTGTCCTAAGAGAGTATTACAAGGCTCAAGGAGAAATATCCTTCAAACTGTAACGCTGGCATTTTCTGCAGCCAAGGGCCTACAGCCTGCTCAGCTAAGTATCCTGAAATTAGCACGTAGCCTCTGTCGACCTCAGTAGCGCTGACAAGAGACTCAGAGAAAATTGCCACTTGTTGGGGCGTTTTAGGGGGGCGTTTGGCGCGACAGGGCATCAGATGGCCTACGAGCTTTTTTTTTTATCCCCGGTGTTTACCGGAGGTAAATTGCTGTTTTGCGCACCTGAGGAAGCTGAGGCGACTGTGTGGCGCCGTCTGCGTTCATGCACTGGAAGCATACTGGTGCGCATGCGCAGTACACACACACACACACACACACACACACACACACACACACACACACACACACACACACACACACACACACACACACACACACACACACACACACAGAGGGTGCAATACATGCTTTTACCGGTAGGTGGAGAGCCGTGTTTGAAAATTCAACTTAATTCCAATCCAATTTATTTATATAGCGCTATTAACAATTGACATTGTCTCAAAGCAGCTTTGCACAACATAAACATAAAACAAAAGGTTAATATAAAGAATAATATAAAGATTAATATAGTACAAATATTCAAGATTAATATTAGAAATATTTATTTGTGTTTGTATTTAATTGTGTGATTGTATTTAATGAGGTGACTCAGGTGACTGTGGTGAGGATAGATAGATAGATAGATAGATAGATAGATAGATAGATAGATAGATAGATAGATAGATAGATAGATAGATAGATAGATAGATAGATAGATAGATAGATAGAACTTTATTGTCAGTGCATAGTACAGGTACAAAGCAACAAAATAAGTCTACCAGCAGTGCAAAGAGAAGCAATTGTGCAAATAGACAAGTTCAGATAAATATGTAAACATATGTCCAGTATGTAATATATATAGGTATATATGTAAACAATTTTTTTTGAAAAATGGTAGTGTTTTTTTTTTTAAATGGTAGTGTTAAATCTAAATCAAATCAATTATTTTGTGTGACCACCCTTTGCCTTCAAAACAGCAGCAATTCTTCTAGGTACACTTGCACACAGTTTTTGAAGCAACTCGGCTGGTAGGTTGTTCCAAACATCTCGGAGAACTAACTGCAGATCTTCTGTGGATGTCGGCTTTCTCACATCCTTCTGTCTCTTCATGTAATCCCAGACACACTCGATGATGTTGAGATCAGGGCTCTGTGGGGGTCGTGCCATCACTTTGTGCTGGTTTGAAGGCAAAAAAAAAAAACACCAAATATTGATTTGATCTAGATTTTTCTTTTGTTTGCTCACTTTGCATTTTGTAAATTGACAGAAATAAACACTCATTATTTATTCTATTTTTATTATTGCTGAAAGCATTCTTTGTTTACAGCAATATATATATTGTACATTAGAATGTACAAGTAAATGTACAGTCATATATATTATAAACATATATATATATATATATATATATATATATATATATATATATATATAAATGTTTATAATATATATGACTGTACATTTACTTGTACATTCTAATGTACAAGTAAATGGTTCTAATGGCATGGGGGGGGGGGAATGTGCAGACACTGTTGTAAAGGATCAACAAGGTAATGGCATTTAAAAAATGTGCAAGCTGAATAAACAGTCCACTAAATATATATATGTACACTGTATATATGAATGTCAAATATTAGGCAGAATGTACAGTAAATAATATATAAAATAAAATAGTGCAGATGTATGTAAGGTATGTAAGTTTGTAACAAATAAATATATAATATGTAATATGTAAATATGTAATATGCATTTTAATGACTTTTTTGAAATTATATCTGTACTACTACTAATACTAATAATAATATCCTGAATAGAAGAACATAAAGATAGTTGTTGCCTCAAATCCCACAAATAAAATAAAGATTTTTTTTGCCTCAAATAAAGCTTGTAGGTTACTGGAGGGGTCTTTCTGATGTTCTATTCAAAATTTTGATTCTTTGGTTTTCATCCATGTCACAAAAACATGCTGGTAGGTAAACTGCTACAAACGATAAATTACCCTGCAATAGACCGGGCTCCTCCAAACCAGCAAAATCATAAAAATCTTTGAAATTAAAACGTCTTCGCCTTTATTTTCTTTCAGTAATGTAAATGAATGAATATGTAAATATCTACTGCCTTAAACAATGGGGATTATAGCATTTATAGGAGGTAATTGCTCTTGGTCTTTGGCATGATTGGGCTGTATTTTGAAATTCTGTCCTATAATGTCATCCAATGCAGGCTCCGTTGTACAGTTTTTTACTGATACAGTAGAATTTTCCACCAACTGCTCGTACCAAATGTTCTTGAAAGGTTTTTCAGTGGTTTATTTGTATAAGTAAGGTTTGTTAGGTTTTTAAAATTTGATAGGCATGAGGAAACACTTTAGGTTCCTATGTTAAAAATTGAAGGTTTTAACCAGAGAGACAACCAAAGAGCCATCGCAGATTCTAGATTCTTGGCCTTTTCTCTAATATGAAACACAGGGCATTAGGTATTTGAGGAGCAGTTAAGCTTCATTATGGTCACATCATATCACAGATGTGAATTTAGATAGGGGCTGGGGCAAAATGCATATGTTTCCCAATCCAGACCCAGAGCTTGAGGTTGTGTCAGTTCTACCATTTGTATTATTTAAAGCTGTAACTTTGTCAGAAATGAAAGTGTTTCTACTCTAGTGTTTTCTGTACTCAAATTTTCGGAATGAAATAGTCATGCAATGAAACAAATATTAAGTAATTGGTAATTAATCTGTGCTTCAATTTATGTATATCCATCCGTCCGTCCAGCACTTCCAGCAATCTATCCACCCATCCGTCCATTGGTTCCTCACTTGACCTTACACACGATGTGCCCGCCCACTAAATTGACTCCACCCACCACTATCTCAAACACAGGGACCTGGAGCACCAATGAACCACTAGCAGTGTATTATGAGACTTCAGCAAGGACTCCAGAGAATCACTGTCGTGAATCTACCGGGTCGAACAGCCATCATTAAACAGTAAGCTCCAAAAACAGATTGGACCACAATCATATATTTAAGCGGGAGTATTGCAGGGTGGTTCAGCTTGCTGCTTTAATTACAAGAAGGAGAGGGGAGAGATGACCGCGGTTCTGGATAGCCTTGGTTCGGATATGCACACAACACATCTTACCTCCAGCAACTTCAGCTCCGTGCACAAGTCTCAGGACTCGCCTACACTGCCGGTGTCCACCGTCACAGACAGCAGTTTCTATAGCGTCCCTCAGAGCGCAAACTGCGCAGGAACGGCGGCTTACGCACAGCTCGCCTCCTACTCGTACTCACATGGCGGAGGGGTGAGCGGCGGACCCTACAGCCCCAAACCATACGACATGGGCTTCGGCTCTTCATACGGCGCTTATGGTGCCTACGGACCGGGTTCTTCATCTCCCACTCCTACAGAGCCAGGTAAAGATCCAGTGCGCCTCCGTGCTCCATAAAGAAACAGGTTATGCTCGTTCAAACACATTACACATTGAAATGTAGTTGCATGTGAAAATCTGATTAGTAGATGGTGATAAGTTTTTCAAGTGTAATAAACAAATAGCAGAGAAACTAAAATAGGAAGAAAAAGGAAAATAATCTTTCATAAAGGTTAATAAAGGTTACCATACACGAATTTAGTCTAACTAGAGAATTTAAAGGGGGAGTCAAAAATTTTTAGCCGTGCTGAAAACAAGAAAGGTTGAAATAAATATTTCAAAAACTATTTATACTCTGCTTAAAAAATGATAACAGAAAGCAAAAATATAATAGCTTCTCACTAAAGAAAAAACATGAATATCCAAAGCTCGGCTAGTAATTGCAGTGTAGACTTCTGGAATATATGTAGAGGTTGGAAACACAATGGTACGCGTTTCCAAAAAGACAAACTGTGCCCACTTTATCTAACTACAAGAATATTTCCAACCTCTACATCTACATATACTGGTGATGTACGCAGCGTGCTGAAGTTTTGTGTGTGTGTGTGTGTGTGTGTGTGTGTGTGTGTGTGTGTGTGTGTGTGTGTGTGTGTGTGTGTGTGTGTGTGTGTGTGTCCCGGGTTAGAGAAAGACGAGAGTGAGCCGGAGGTGCGCATGGTGAACGGCAAGCCAAAGAAAGTCCGGAAACCGCGAACCATCTACTCGAGCTTCCAGCTGGCTGCCCTCCAACGCCGCTTCCAGAAGACACAGTACTTGGCGCTACCGGAGCGCGCAGAGCTCGCAGCCTCTCTGGGCCTCACGCAGACTCAGGTGAGCAATCTTGCACTTTTTTTTGTTCTAGGAACCAAACATTCTCAAGGGTGTGATCTCTCATGTTTTGCGTTGCTCTTCCTCTCCCGCAGGTGAAGATCTGGTTTCAGAACCGGCGCTCCAAGTTCAAGAAGTTGTGGAAAAATGGGGAGATTCCGCCTGAGCAACACGTGGGTTCAGGTGACTCTCCTCCGGCGTCTCCTCCCCCGCACACCGCCTGGGATTTCCCACCGAATCAACAAGCTGCAGGAGACGGGGACTCTAACACAGAACAGGCCACAGGTCCCCCTAACACCACTGCACCATCATATTTGTCCAACTACCCTTGGTACACATCCACGAACGCGCATTTACAGCCAAGCGCGCTCTCGCAATCCCATCACAACTCCGCCATGAGCGCTGGTGCCATTTTCTAGCCACAAACTCGGGGATCGGATGCACCTGTTACAGGACAATGAACTTGTAGTGCACATACAAGCACGGAGAGAGAGAAAAAAAACACAAACTCCGAAATGCAATTTGAATTCTGGTGGTTTTTAATTTCTTTTGCTGTGGATTTCCGTGGCGCGCTCGAGTGCGCTGAACGTGCAACAAATCGACGTACATTAAATTATTTTTCTATTTATTTATTTGTTTTCTGTTTGCAGTCGCAGGAAAGTGGGACAAATCACATGCCAACTACAAAAAAACGGGTAGCCTTTTATTGCGTGCATTGTACATTTTCCTATCAGACTATAATAGGCCTGCAGAGTAATCTATCTTGCTGTTTATACAACTTGTACTCACAATAATAAAAAGAAAGAAAACATGCATTTTGATGTCAACCTAGAACTGTTTCTAAATAACTTTAACGTTACAACGTGGCTGCACTGAAATACAAATAAACCACGGAGTAGTGACGGGTTTTACCCTTGATTGGGGCAGAAAAAGCTCGGAACAACCCCTCCTGTCAAACAAAGAACTAAATGACACAGAATTGTGGGAGTGATAGTTCATTGCCCCTATGTCAAGAGAACCCTCAAAGGGCTTGTAATGGGACTCTATTTATACATGGAATGGAAATTTCCTGAAGAACCCCTGTACAGAAAGAAAGAAAATGTAAAACATAATTCTTATTTATTAAGGATTATGCTGTCGTTCCTCTTCTTCTTAAAACCCTACAACGGTGTGACGTCATATTAGAACCTATTGCAAACTAAGAAACCTTAACTATCCAAAGAACATTCAAAAAAGCATAGTATAAAGAACATTTAAAGAGCAGTAGAGTAATAATGACACACCCCGCAATGTCTATGTATTTGTAGCATTAAAGCCAAATGTACACTTTCATCATAAAGGTGCCAAAGTGTTCTGAGGTGCATCAAGGATGCATATGTTTACCGTTACTTTTACGCGAGGGTATTACCATCAAAGATACCATTAGTGTATAGGACTACGTGCACGAAGCGTGTTATGTCGTAAGGTCTGGTTGTGTACTTTAAATTGTTTTAAAGATACTTTACCTTCATCTGATCATATAAAGGAACAAAAGATGTAACACTAAGGTGAAATGATTTGCTTGTTTTTTAATCAAAGAGTTTATGAATGATTATGTGCTGTATCTTTAATTAGCCCTTTAAGTCAATTTATTTAGCCCTTTAGGTCTATTTATGTGCCTTTTTCATTTCATGTAAATGTTTCCAGGAAACACATAGATAGGATATTATAAATACTAAAAAGGTACAAAACTTGTGCCTTTGAAGGTGCAACCACAGCGACTTCATTTATTTTTGATAGTATAAAGGTACATTTATTGATGGATGCCCTTATTCTGTATAGATAAATCGTGGCAGAGGTGGAAGGAGAAACGACGCCTTGAGGGCGCTAATAGTGGAAACGGCTGGACTGTTTCAAACCGCACACCTCCGGCCCAATGAGAACGTGTATTTAACGGACGCCATGTCTGGGTCTTCCAGTGCAAATCATAAGCGTGAAATCACTAATATACCGAGGGAAATCCCGGATATAACCCTTACACGGTCGCTAGAGCATACTGACTGTATAAGAAAAACGCATACTATTGTATAAATAAGTAAAGAATAATAGCAACTAGATATTGATATACTGATACCTGGGTCTCTACTACTGTATGTCACTGCGCTATGCAAACGTAGATAGAGTGGCCCATGGGAGCATCAAGACGCACTATTACTACTATTTAGCGCAAAAGTATGCGGTTTAAGTACGCGTGGAAGCATGCGTTTGGAGAAAAGAGTGCGTTTGGAGAAAGCAGTGCGCGGCGGTGTGCGGGCGCGTCTCAGTTTGGAACGCGGCGGAGAAACGGGGAGGGGAGGGCGTTCCGTGTGCGGCTACAAGGCTCTTCCCACTGCAGACTTTCTGGAGTCATTGCGCGCCTCTCCCAGACGTTTTATGAGCGGCACTGAAGCAAAGTAAAAAAAAAAAAAATAAGAGAGAGAGAGAGAGAGAGAGAGAGAGAGAGAGAGAGAGAGAGAGAGAGAGAGAGAGAGAGAGAGAGCATAAAACCGCCTCAAGCAGAACCGCCTCGGAAATATTATTCTCCCAAAACGCCCTTCGCTTCCAGATCCGACTCAGCCTTGGATTATTTTTGGTACGGGGGACACGCGGTTCTGTAAAGTTTCATTTCTTGAAACTCAGCCTTTTTTCATATCTGAAATAAAGGATGCACAATACGCATAGATTCCCGTGTAATTAAAACTTTGTGTGTGATTCCCTGAACAAGCCGGAAGATACATTATATATAATATTAAAACAAACACTGCACATGCAGTAGGTCTATAACAAACTCAGTGTCACCTGCAGGGTGAAAGAAAAAAATGTCAGGGGCTTTTAAATAGGAACTTTTACAAACCCTATACCACGTGACCAATGATTTCGGGCAGTTGTAGCATTATATAAATAAGCCACTGAAAGCTGAATGATGAGAATGTGTAATAAAAAAAGATATTATTGTAAACATATTTACTTAACGCAACTAATGCCTACAGGGCCTTGTTTATGTGTAAATGCATTTAAAAATAACAAAAACGTCACCGAATTCAAGGGGATAATTCAGTTAAATCAGTCCAAAGTGTCACCAATCCGCTACTGACCAATCAGATATATAACATGGTTTTTAGTGCAATTTAAACTGGCAAAGCAACAAGATGATACATACTGTAAGATCAGTATGTATTCCTTTTAACACAATTACCACGTTTTTACTGTATAATATACAGTAATAGAATAGAAATTATTTGAATACATACATACATACAATCCGTTGTCACCCAGAAGAGGATGGGTTCACATTTGAGCCTGGTTCTTCTCTTCCTCTCTTTCTTCCTCATGTTATCTCAGGGAGTTTTTCCTCTCCTCTATTGCTTGATCAATGGGTATCATTTTTTTAAATATACAAATGATTCATCATTAATGAGCCCGAATTATAAAGGTGCATAAAATAGTTTGAATAAAGCTTTAATAGCTGTGTTGTCTGTCACATTAACCGTTGATCGGATTATGTAATCGATGTAAAAACAACACACATTAAAACATTAAATGCTTCATTTGGCCCAGTCTGTACTTGTCTTTGTTGCTGAAGTGGTACCACAAATGGTGTGACTTTATAATGAATCTTTATAACTTTATGTTTTATAATTGGACCTTAAGGACTACTGATGTAGTTTTTAAGCTTCACTATGTACACATTGCCATGAATGAAGGTAATAAATAAAGAAAAAACATATCCATTACAGTAAAACTCAAACAACAAGCAAAAGCACATGGAGTGCACCAGAACAGTCCTATGATGAGATAAACCTTTTTAGATTTTTTGACATTACCTCCATTGATGATTCTATTAACAACCAAAAAAACCCTTTGTTGTGGGAAATGATTATTAACTCCAGTGTAGCACCAAAAGCAGCTGGATGATGGAAATGTGGTCTAGAACCATAATATGTTCTTCATTAGAATTGCTCTAAATAATTACTTGTTAAAAGTGCAGGGTGTATAGGAACCGAGAAGCTCACGTGTCCATTTGATGCATTTGGATAAAAGTGTAAAATCACAGTGGGCGTTTGTTGGGTTGGGGGATTGTCCACTCAAAGTAAATTAAAAATCATATACATAATAGCCATAATCCAGAATATAATACTTTTTAAACAACATAACAAACAACATAACTACACTACATTTTACACATCCTAATTTAACCCTGAACATCCACACCTTTGTGGTGTTCAACCCCCAGACAAGAGGTGGATTTTTTTTTAAAGAAGAAGAACCAGTTTTAGGAATTTCCGCCAATGTACATTCAGCCTACTTATGGTTTTATTACCGTACATTGTAAGCATTTCACATATTCCTTCAGAGTTTCAGCTGGTAATGATTGAAATGCCGCCTTTTATTTGCAAACCACATCATTAGGAGTCTCGGGTAATCGCATCCGTTTGTTGAGCACTGTACACATCCGTGGGTTATATAGGTTATATAGGTTTGCATATCCCATAATACTATACAAGCTCAGGATTTTACGCGCAATTGGGTCGCTATAACAACAAAGCTGCCACGTCACTAAAGCCTAACACTAGAGGTTTCTTAAATTATTCTATAGCTATAATTTGACATACATTAAAAATGCATGGCTTTTTAGGTTAATATCTTTACAGATTTTATATATATCTCTGTTGGAAAAATAAATTTCGTACGTTTGTCAGAAATAATTCCGTTATATTTTCAAGGAATAATTACTTTTTACATTATTATAATAATTACATAAACTACATTTTAGAGCCATGTGATTAAATATGCTCTAATAACAACGACAAATGAGATATCTGCAATTTGAATAAAATGTATTTCATTTTATAAAGATTAGATTAGATTCAACTTTATTTATAAGGACTAGAAAGAAAGAAAGAAAGAAAGAAAGAAAGAAAGAAAGAAAGAAAGAAAGAAAGAAAGAAAGAAAGAAAGAAAAATTCCCTAAATAAAATAAATTTAAAAAATCATAAAATTTCAGACATCTGTGGACTCACTATATAGATCATTATATTCTACATATTTAAATATTTATAGCTAAAATGTCAAAGGCGCAGAGAAGGTAAGCCTATATTAACTTGATAAAAGACTTGAATATCTAGTATTTTGTCCACCGGTTTGTCCTCGTCTGCATTCTCTGTGGGAGGTCATGATGATAACATGGTTGTTTTAAGCAGCTCTTTTCTCTAACAGACCCCCTGTGAGCTCAGGACCACCTGCAAACGGTTTAGCAGGCGGCTAAAAATCTAACCGCGAACTGAGCCGCCTCTCCACCCACCCGGTCACTGCCAAACACCACAAGTCAATTCCCCCCCCCCCCCCCTGTCTCTCTCTCTGTATCTCTCTCTCTCTCTCTCTCTCTCTCTCTCTCTCTCTCTCTCTCTCTCTGTATCTCTCTGTCTCTCCCTGTCTCTCTCTCTCTCTCTCTCTCTCTCTCTCTCTCTCTCTCGCCCTCCCTCCATCCTCCCCTCCGCTACCTCCCATCCCATTCTTTTTGTTCCACTAAAAAGATTCATTGAAATTGCTTGTAATTGCGACACGAAAAAAGCAAATGTGCACAAAGACTGCAAAATGACTGCAATTACATTTCGATGTAAGAGTCGCGTTTAGAGAAGCCGCTATCGACCACAGCTCCTCTCTCTCTCTCTCTCTCTCTCTCTCTCTCTCTCTCTCTCTCTCTCTCTCACACACACACACACACACACACACACACACACACACACACACACACACACACACACACACACACACACACACACACACGGGGGTGGAGGTGTGACTCAAGAAGGACAAAAATTCAAGAGCTATAGTATGTATTCTCTTAGAAAATTAAAAGCCAATCCCAATATTTCTTTCTTTCTAATTTTCTTTCTTTCTTCCTTTCTTTCTTTCTTTCTTTCTCATTCTGATTTATTATTATTATTATTATTATTATTATTATTATTATTATTATAATAATAATAATATTGTATTATTGTGATGTTTATTTTCTTTTTTTCTTTAAACTCTTCATAATAAAGTAGGGCTAATATAAATAAAGTAAAGAATTATGAACTCTGTCAAGAGCAACAACAACAAAAGTAAAACGATCTAATTATTATTATTATTATTATTATTATTATTATTATTGTTGTTGTTGTTGTTGTTGTTACTATTATTATCAATATTCTTATATTTAGTTAAATATATTTATGATAATAAAGAAAATAAGAAAACGTATAATAAAAAAATGTGACTAAAATAAGAGGCTACATGAGCTAAATATTTAGGTAAACAGTATGATGCCCATTGTTGCAGCTCAAACCGCACGGTACACTACACAGGCTGCTAAATTAGTGGCTAAGTGTTTAAGGCCATGTTGTACGGAAGAAATGCGGTTTGGGACGCAGCCATTTTGGCATACGGGAGTAAGAAAGACAAATCAGTTAAAAATGGCGAAAAAACAGCTCCAGTTCCAAAATGATTTTAGTTACTGTGTCCAAGAACTACATGAAGATACTGTATAAGAACTTTTATATACTTCTGTTTCACAGTTTGAGAGCCACCTGTTTATATAATGTATAGTAAAATCATGTCCGTGTTCCAAAACGCGCACTTGCTAGTAATATATCTCAGAAGCTGTAGCAACGTACAGTTCTTATATTCATGCGGGTTTGGGATGCAGATATGGTGATTATTGGAGACGTTTCATGTTAATGGGCGGGTTTTTATGCGTTAATCCTTCGTGCGCTTTGTTGTCACCGTGCGGCCACTGCGGCTGCGCCCTCGGTATGGAGCTGAGTTCAAACGCACACAAACCAGTGAACATCGGGTTGAACCAGACTCCGTTCCAAATAGCTTCTTTAAGGACACACCCAATTTACAAAAGAAAGAAACCGGGTTAGGTCAAGTGTTCGGTTTCACCCAGTTTACACCTGGTTATTTTGTTGTACGTCATTGATCTGATTTGAGGTTGAATTAAAAAAAAATGGTTTAAAATCTCATTTTGATTCATTTGGGTCATCATTTAGATATCAGCCTTGACGAGTTCTCGATTCTGATTGGTCAGAAGGTGTTGATCAATTTGCCATAACGTGATCTTTGACAACAGTTCAGCTTTAACTCAGGTTTTCAGGCTCTAATCTAGATCAATATTGTATTAAAAAAAAGATTAACAGATAACAAAAGCAGAGGGTTATTTAACTTCAATGGAAAGAGTCTCATGTCTCTGCATTTGTTAAAATCAGTCAGGAAGATTTCAATAAGAAGGTAAAGAGTGTTTCATGTTAATTTCATGAGAAAGAGAGAAAACGTATGTAAGAGAATTAATAAATAAGATAGTATTATAAAAAATAAAAGTATGACACGTTTAAACGGTTGCAAACATAAAGAATAAATGTATTTGTCTCTCTAAGCTATATTTGAGACACAAATAGCCATTTTTGTCATTAGGTAAACCATTTATTAGTTATAAATTGCTGTGGGGATTTGAATGTTCTGCCATAAGATATTTAATTTTTTAAAAAGATGTTAATATTTAATGTCAGAGGTTACTACCAGGGATGTAGAAGTCAAGTCTTATCTTGAGATGTTTTCTGTAATGACTTGAAAATGCCTTGGATTCTTTGCCATTTGTGCTTGAACTTTTCTGTTTTGGGCATTACTCTTGCTAAATATGTTGGTGGTCTGAACTGAGAGTTTATAAAAATAATGTTAACGTTGTCTTTATTTTTTGTATTTATTTTTTTATTCTTTATTATTTTTTATTCTGAGAATAATTTCTTCTTCTGGAAAACAGATCTCGATCAGTCTTTGTCTTGGACTTGACAATGACACAAGTGTGAGAGTTGCTTGGCATAAAATCTGATATTTACCTCCTTAATGTCCTTGTGTATATAATTTTGTGTCATGCATCATCCATCAAGAGCACATCTACCATGGTTTGGTACAGCCTGTTAGCTCCACCTGTCCAATCTCATCATAAGACCTAAATATGATCAGTTACTAAACCTGATTATATAGGAAGACCCCAATGCCAGGGAACCCTCATATGCCATAAATAAAATCACCTCTCGGTGGATATGCGCTCACATAATGACATTACTCCAGTGTAATCTCATGATGAGGCAGATAGTGAGCGTAAGGCATGTTAATGAAACGTAACAAAGTTTTCTCGGTCATTCCAGAGCTGATCTCGAGACAGATTGATGTTTTAGGAGTGATGTAGGATATGCTCTCCTAATAGAGCTAGGAAATAATGAAACATTTAGCTGAGGTTAATAAAAAAAATAAATAAATAAAAGGTGGATTAAATTTTTAAAAGCAAAAGTCAAATTTGATTAAAATAGCAAAAAAATGTCTTTATAGTAAATACATTTTAAATGGGATTAAAATAAAATCATAAATGTGAAACTGCTAACAAAAAATATATACGGCACATTTTTAGGTAGCAGGTACAAATATCTCAACACAAAATCTTTGTACTTTCTTTAATCAGAACACTCTTTCAAATATTTTAATCCAAATGTATTACAGTACATCTTTAAAAAATAGTCTTATTTTCTATAGTTTATTAAATGCAACTGTTACACTGTATGTTGCAAAACCCCGATTGTCTTTAAACAACATGCAAGAATCTTGACCACATTCAGTCCTCATCTGGTAATTTGGTCAGAATCTCGACACCATCAGAGGTAATGACCACCGTGTGCTCAAACTGGGCTGATCTGGAAATATCACACACACACACACTTACATATGAGTGAGTCATATTTAAACAGATTAAGTGATTCACATTTAAGGAAAATCTAGAGATTAGGCCCTCTCTCTTGACACTACATCTCCCTTCAGTCCACCTTAAACATGGGAGTCTGTCTCGAGTGCTGAACAAGCAGTGGTGGAGACTGTCCACACCTGCTGACAGAGCCATTAGCAATTAGCCTGAGGCTATGCAGGACAGACTATTCAGACCAATGTATCTATATCATTAAAAAGGCAAGTGAAAAATAGAAAAATTTCAGCTTGTAAAAAGCTCAGATTTACCACTGTAATGTTCACACAGAGGATTTTCCCAGTCCGGGGTTGATAACACCGACATTTGCACTAATTTAAAAATATCAGTTTCTGATACCAATATCACAAATATCTTTCAAGATCCATTAACCCTGTACGTTTGGAGTTTGTGTGCAGGATGTCAGTTTTTAATTCATAGCACATGCAGGATTGATAAAAATAAAGATGTAAATCAACTTTCTTTTTTGATTTTTCTTCCCAATTTGATCACCCATCAATTCCAATCCACCATCCAGCTCTCCAACATACCAACCGTCAGCTACCACCACTTCCTCCAAGACATGTCAAGCCAGCCAAACATCCATTGTGAAACAGCTATTAATGCTACATCACAGTACAATGTAACACAGTGGGTACTCCTAAACGTTGTGAATGGTGCATACATTAACCCAAAGTTACTTCAAATTGTCATATCACTCTTTTGGGTCCTGGTAGACTTTAGGCAAATAAACAGAAAACCTTCTCATAACTGTACATTTAGGCTCATTAACAGTAATAGGTGACAGTAATAGTAATAAGGCTCTCACTAGAACCTGAATTGTCTTCTACAGTATGTATGCTTGAACATGTGGAGAAGAGAAAAGAACCTTTTGTCATCCGTTGAGATGGCGGTCCATTTGTCTCTGAGGATCCTGATTTCAGAGGTTCCTTCCATCAGAATGGGTTCTGGGGAAAAAAGAAAAAATATGAACATGTAAAAGAGAATATTGACAGAAAAAGAACACAGACTCCTAAAAATATCCACAAACAAAACAATGTACACGCATACGCACACACAAACAGGAATACAGTACAAGCACATACCTATTGTGAAGGCCATGCCGTCTTCCATCAGCAAGTCATTTTCGTTGGCTGTAAAACATTAACGTGCTTTCAATCCTAATCATGACATCTACATGATGAAGTGATCTGACGGTTGTTAACTCAAACCCCAGGACTGCCAGAGAGTCACTGATGAACCTTGGAGTGTATGGTTGGACTGGATTATGTCTCATTGTGTAAGCCTCTTTGGAGAAATTCAATTATAAATCCATATAAGCAGTCAAGTACAGACTTCTCATGAGACACATGGACCCGATAGGAACCTTGCAGGAATCTGGACATTTTGGTGAACTGATAACTCAACCGAGGAACCAACCAAATGACTTTAGTTCCTCGGCCTAGTTTCAATAACCAGGGTAGGTACCTTTGTGTGGGAACAGGGATTGCAGGGGACCAAACTGTATAACCATTTTTAAATAAATAAATAAATAAATAAATAAATAAATAAATAAATAAATAAATAAATAAATAAATAAATAAAAACGTATAACAAGTAAATATTGAAGCTGCATCTCTATTAGAAAAATCACTTAAAATTGAGAATTCTAGTTCAGTTCCTTTACAGATACTGCTTCTTATATGAAAATGTACAATATTTTAATACAAGAGGTGGTCAATAAAACTGTTATGAATTGGGGGGTTTGGGTCACTTGCAAATTAACACCCACCCGCCCACTCTCTATTATCTTCCTCTAAGGCATTTGAAGCCAGCCAATCACATATTTTAAAGCCACATCACTGCTCATGCTTTGTCACTGGGCAGTGCAACACTCTCGGAGGAAAACGTTCGCTGCACATTTCTGCATACGGTGGACTAGTTACCCTGTGATTGAACAGAGAGACGACTATTCAAACTAGAGGATTAGTCAAACTTTTAACCAAAACTATTTCACCAATAGTGTTTTTTTTTGTGGTTTTTGAGACCACAACCGTAAAAAACTGAATTCTTACCATGATGCCAGATCTCAGGGTGACCGTGGAAGTAAGACCCGATGCCATGGCCGATGAAGTATGGACACACACAGAAACCGTTCGAGTGGGCGATTTCACTGTAATTCACACACACACACACACACACACACACACACACACACACACACAGATGTCAGAACTGTATTTCAGAGTGAGAACCGGCAATCAAACAATGAGGCATCTACAGGAGCTCATTCTGGGTGCATGGATGCAACTTTATTGATTTATAAGAGTATTGAAATGACAATTGGTTGCTATGGTCTCACATGTCAATTCCCCATGGGCAAAAAATACTTTAAAAGGTGCAATTTTCCCCTGAGAAAGAAGGATGGAGAAAGAATTCATGAAAAGAATTTAGAGAAACTATAAGAGAAACTACAAACTTTAGATAAAATAGAGAAGAAAAACAGAAGTCTTTCCTGGGGAGAAGTAATGGGCTCTTGTGTGCATGTAATGATAGTGTTGGTCTTAGCACACACTCTGAACATAGAATAAGAGTAAGGAAGTACTAAGGGTTGGAGGCAAAAAAGGAAGCGAGAGACGGAGTGAGACAGAGAGAAAAAGAGAGAGAGAAGACAAAAGCGCAGCTTACTCAGAGAGACATGTGTGTACCTGCACGGAGATTTACCGTAAAGAGCAACAAAATTATGATACAAAGCTGCACACATATTAAAGCACAAAGGAAACGTCTAATAAATGACAATTGCTGTACATTAAAATTAAATCCACAGACAAATCCTCTGGACAGCAGTTCTGGTATGAGTAGGTCTGCATCATGACAAAAAGAAAGGACATTATCCATGACCTCAGAGAAGCAATTGAAGCTCATTAATCTAGGAAGGTTTAAAGGCCGTCTTCAAACAATATAAGGGACTGTTTATAAATGGCAATCATTTAACACAGTTACTAATCTTCTCTGGATGGATGGATGGATGGATAGACAGATAGATAGCTTTCTGTATCCCTGAGCGAGACTATGAAACATTAACACAACTCCATATCACAGAGAGGTTAGTGAGGCTGCTGATGCAAAGTGATAACAGGAAATAACTTGTTTTTCAGATATTACATGACACTGAATGTAACTATAAACATATACTAAATGAGAATTGTTTTGTTTGTTAATTGGTTAGGGTCTTGTATTGTCTTGATAGACAGAGCTACATAAGCAAATATCTACGTTATAAATATACATTATATGTGTATATTATAAATTCAAACGTTAATTATAATACAAATAAGACAAAATATTAAATTTTCCTGATTAACTATATGGTGTACTACACAAATCTGAGAAATCTGGCAACTCTAAATTATAATTATGTATATCTGGATACACTATATAAAACAATATTTTTAAAGAAATAACAATTGAAATATATACAGAATATACAAATGATAACATTATCCAAGTAATCTGTATTGGGAGGGGGAAAAAATCAGAAATGAAAAGCCTATTAAAAATATATGATACCAATTTAGCAAATGAATCTAATATTTGATTTTGCAGATATTCTTTTTATGAAATAATTATTTTCTGGAGTTCACAAGGGTTGTGTTCTGTAGATAAATCGGGTTGTGAGAACCTTTGCTATAATCAGTGTGACCAGGCCAATGCTGTTGTTGTCGTGTCTTTTGTGTAACACTATAGAAAGAGGTTTTTGTGTGTCGTCCCTTTCTGCATGTCCTCCTTCTCCCTGTGGCTGCGAGTGTGTCTCTGCAGGGAGCTGGACTCTGCCTGGCAGACACTGCATTTCTTCAAGACAGCATGAGCTAGCCTGTAATTTACATCTCATACACACACTCGCGCACACACCCGCACACACACACATGTACGCACAACGCGACCAGCTAACCTGTAATTTACACCCCATTGCAGGGAGAGAACCCTGGTGCACTCTGGGTAATTGTTCGTTTCGTGCAAGCCCAGAAATACATTAACTCTATGTAGTGCTGTTCGTAGCACTGCGACGGGAAATGGAGGGTTCAGAGCCACGACTTATCGCATCCTCCCCTTTTCCCTCTGTCCCTCAGTCTCTCTTTCACTATCTCTCTGTTTTTCGGTCTTCACTTTTATGCTGAGATGATGTTCTTATAGCCAGGCTGTGAGCTGATGTTCTCGAGTTTCAAGTGTGTGTACATGTGTGTAGGCTGAATCCTTACACTCAGACAAAGGCTAGTGAGCACTGGAGAGTCCTTGAGTTAATTATAGATGAGAGAGCGAGAGAGAGAGAGAGAGAGAGAGAGAGAGAGAGAGAGAGAGAGAGAGAGAGAGAGCGAGTGAGAGAGAGAGTTTGTATGTTTTCCATGTTAATTCCATGAAGTATGGATCTGTACATGTTTTTTTCACCCTCTTTCTCTCCATCTCTCTTCTCTTTTATTTCTCCACTCATCTCTTCCTGTTTTTCTTTTAATCTTTTCTTTCTACCACTCTCGGTCTTGTTGTCTCATCCTTTCCTCTTTTGCTCTTCTCTCCCTCCCTTCTCCGGCCCTCTGTCCTCCTCCCTCTTGTTGCTTTTCCTCTCATCTCTTTATTTATGTCTGTTCTCTTTTTGTCTTTCCTCTCACACTCACTTCTTCTCCTTTTAACCCATCAACAATTCGATTTAACTGTCTCTCTTCTCCTCCTTCCTTTTCTCATCTTTTTGCCATTCTCTTGTTTTTATGTCTCAGCTTTCCTCACTCTTCTTTTTCTTGTCATTCTCTCTCCTCTTTTCATGTTTCCTTTCTTTTGCTGTTCTTTTTACTTCACCCTCTTGCTTAGCTTTCCCTCTCTCTTCTCATCCTTTCTGTTCCCCTTTAGATTGTCTTACTTTCTCATTGTACTTTCAGTCATCTTCAATGCCATCACCTTAGTGAACTACAATTCTTCTGAAAACTATATTCAGCATGAAATTGTGAACAAATTGTATGATGAGTGAAGAAAAACTAATAGAGGGCAGTGTGTGTGTGTGTGTGTGTGTGTGTGTGTGTGTGTGCTTGGCGGAACACTTAACACATATTGTCCTTTGTACATGCTCAAATAATCCTTCGTGCACTCTTCTCTGGCTCACACAAATTTTCATATTCTCTCTTACTCACCCACTCTCTTTCTCTCTCACACACACACACACACACACACACACACACACACACACACACACACACACACACACACACACACACAGTGTGTACCTTATGGTATTGCCGATGACACACAGTGGGCGTCCTGGTCCACATACTGCAATGGCCTTGTCTCTACACTGTCGCGCCACGTCTACTAACTTCCTACCTTGCTCGTCCACTGAACCAATCAGAAAGGTCTCTGAGGTGTCACCGTGGTAACCTTCCAGGTAAACCTACATACCAAAAAACTCAAAATAACTTATGTAATTAACAACTATAACAGATCTAATAATAGTAGTAGTAGTAGCAATAATAATAATAGTTAAATTGTATTTTGTGTTTGTGTGTGTGTGTGTGTGTGTGTGTGTGCACTTACAGTAACATCTATGTTAATGATATCTCCATCTTGAAGTGGCCGACTGAAAAAGAAACATGTAGAAAAACACTGGTTTGCTAAACATACTGTGGTAAATTTAGCTAGCAATCTACTTCAGTTGATGTGAACTAACATGCTAAATTCACAGCATTTTTCCATATTTGCTGTTGGCTTCCAAACATTTGAGGCAACCTGTTACATGTAATCTGTTGAACCAGTTATTTAACATGAACTAATAGAAATAAACATTACCTTAGCTAACATGAAGAAAATTCGAAAGTGGCTAACATTAATGTATGGTGTAAGTTGTGTGACACTTTTGTTAAAGGTTTAGTGTTGTGAATTATAACAGTGTGAATGATAAAATCAGTGTATTAGCTAGTTAGGTTAGATTATTTCAGTTGACCAAGCAAAATCTTTAATTCTCTGAGCAAGCAACAGTTTCTCTGAACCATCAGACTCATGCTACTAGAAATAAATAAACTACAACTAAAAACCACAGATTAAATGACTCATGATGGTAGGCCATTGATTATATATATATATATATATATATATATATATATATATATATATATATATATATATATATATATATATATATATATAGAGAGAGAGAGAGAGAGAGAGAGAGAGAGAGAGAGAGAGAGATAGATAGATAGATAGATAGATAGATAGATAGATAGATAGATAGCACTCTGGTCAGTTTAGCTAGCTAACTTGGCTACCTGGAAGGAAAATTATTTGTTCTGTAATGAATTGCAAACAATAACAAATTAACTGAAAACTAAACAAGTAAGCTAGAAATAACCTTCTGGTTAATTTCGCTAGCTAGCTATTTACCTCAGTGAATACAAGTTCAAGGCAGTTTGTTGCTGCTGTAACTGGTTCAAACACACTTCCTCATGTTTTTTACCACAAACATCTGAGGTAACGTACTGTCACATAGACGTCATTAAGAGCAAAGCTAAAAGCAAGGACATAAGTGAGTGTTCTCCATTATCTTGCCTATCCAAGTTCGTTCTTACAACTTTGCTTTGCAAGATTGCTTTTCAAACATAAGAAACATACGCACAAACACTTACAACTTAGGAACTAACAGAGTAATAATTCGATTTAATTTATTTGTACAGCGCTTTTAAGAATTTCCTATTGTCTCAAAGCAGAAGAAAGAGAAAAATAAATATAGAATAATAATAAGAAGAAAAAATAAGAAGCAAAATAAATAAGTGAATATATACAATTAAAGTTTAAAATTCATTTAAAAAAGATTAACTTAAAATTTAAAATACTATATATACTATATATATATAAAATGTATAATATATATATATAAAATGTATAATAATAATAATAATAATAATAACAACAACAATCATAATAATAACAATAATAATATATATAATATATATATATATATATATAAAATGGCACTGCTGAGGTAATGCTACCTGTCTGGAATGCCGTGACACACCACGTTATTTACAGATGTACACACTGACTTGGGAAATCCACCATAGTGCAGTGGTGAGGGATAGGCATTGTGTCTGATCGTCTCCTGGTGCACAATGAAGTCAATTTCGTCTGTTGTCATACCGACCTGTAATCAGAATTAAAAGGATGAACTCATGCATCAGGTCTCCATCCTGACATGTTCTTTTTGACACAAAACACTGATCTAATCATGATCTGATTTTGTCAAATTGTCTTACACTGGTCAAGAAATCTAATGAAGCCCAATATCTGTATACAGTACATGTATCTGGAAGCGCATGACATACTGACTCGAGATTCACCCCTTAGTCAGATAAACCAAATGTTCTAGAAACAGTAGAAAAGAACCTTGAGTCTGCTTCCAGCGAGGAGGAGGATGTGTCTAGCGAGCTGACATGCTCTCCTTAAACCCTCAATCTGCTCCTCATCCTTTATCTCAATATAATCAGGCCACTCGGGCACAGAGCTGGAGGAGACGTAACCTGGCTTCTGGATGTGCTGAGACAGAGACAGACAGACAGACAGACAGACAGAAACTTTACATACATGTATTTATACATCTTTACATTCTGCTTGTTTAATTGCACAATAACTGACTGAATTTGTTCAGGTTTGGGATCTAGAAGTGTGTCTGCTTCCTGTCAGCTTTAGAAACACACAGGTAACAGGATTCTCTGTACATATACAGATCTGAGTTCCAGTGCGTCCTTTTTGGGGATATTAATGAGGGTGAGTCTAGCGTGCTCCATAAACACACATCTGGGATAGATGCTCTGTGGGACGAAGCCTTTGGACGTCCACTGAGCCGAGGCCAACTTTAAGAATCCTGAGACATCTCCAGTTAGACTCTGTGATACTAAGGAGATCTGAAGTCCATGATCCTTACACCAATACAACATTTGTTTGACTGTATATTACAATCACACCGCCAGTGTCACCCATATGATGATGGGTCCCCCTTGAGTCCGGTTCCTCTCAAGGTTTCTTCCTTTACCACTTTAACGGAGTTTTTCCTTGCCACTGCTGCCTGAGTCACCTCAGACTTGCTCATAGGGGGATAAATACATACAAATTGTGAACTATATACATCTAATAATAATCTTGAATTTTTATTCTGTTAATTCTTATTTCTTTTATTATTCGTTATTACTTTTATTATTCCTTATGTTTACCTTCTGCTCTATGTTTATGTTCTGTAAAGCTGCTTTGAGACAATGTCTATTGTAAAAAGCGCTATACAAATAAACTTGAATTGAATTGAATTGAATGCTCATCTCTCGTCTCGGCACTGAATCCTCATACTGTCATTGGCTAATTTCCCTTTACTCAAACCTTATTAATATTCCAACCTCCCAAGTCATCATGGGCATGTATGGTACAAGACAACGGTGAGTTGTAATGATTTTAGAATATTACAACTTATTTAAATTTTCAGGTATACCTCAGGTACCGGGTAAGACGGCCGCACCACGGTGGGCCGAACCACGCTTTGTGAGCCCGTTCTTTTTTTCCAGAAGAAGTGGCGGCGTTGTTGACGCTGGGCACTGCACGAGCATCGCTGACATCCTGGCAACCGCACCGCTCTCTGTGACAGGCCTGAGGAGACTAACCACAACGCCAACACAACCAGAAAACAACCATAATGCAACTATTAAGCCAGAAACTCAACCAAACAACAACAATAAAACTATATACACCATTCGACTCAATATCGCACAGCATCCACAACCAAGAACACGTGCTACAAAATTCTCTAGTGTTTCTATCCACTGCATCTGTAGCGTAAAGTTAAGTATCACAGAAAATAATTTTTACTCATTCCTCTGTAATGAGAAAAAGAAAAACATCAACAGCATGGAAGTCAATTAGAGAATAAATCTTAGGGCAGCTGCTGTACTCTGTCAATAAATATTGTAAACACACAGCTAAAGATTTATATATTGACAATTAAAAAACATTGATAATAAAGAGTATGAAGTCAGCTTCAGAATTATTGGCACTTTCCAGAAGGTTTATACAGTACAAGGACTTTACCACAAACCCACATAAAAAAAAAAAACTCAACTGATATGCGATAAGCTTAAAAAAAATCTTATACAAAAAAAAAACCTATTTATGAACAGGTTGTTTTTTTTTTTTTAGTTCTTTTCCCCATTAAAGTTGAACATGTTGAAATTCCTGTCTGTGGTAATCACGCATACACCACAAAGGCAGATAATTAAATCGCCAAATACCCCAGGGTATTTCTTTAATAGGATTTTCCTCTAGTGTGTCTGCTCTTTAGAATGCACCCTGTCCTGTTCTAGCGTATTTAAAGCAAAACACCACTAAAGAAAAATGTCTGAATATTAACTAAGATTAATATAATCACATAATTACATTTCTGTGGACACATACTCCACAGATGTACATCGTGTACAAATAATTAAAACATATTAACAATAGTGTACAAACATTTACGCACCACTTTTTTTTTTTTTATTCTGTTTGCTTTAAGCCACTGAGCGTTGGTGGTTCTGGCTTTTAGTCCTCGACATACTTTATTTTGAGAGGCTCATGCTCCATCTCTCTCTCTCTCAAGCCTTTCTCCAGTGTTTAGAATATTCAGTGCTACGTCAGCCATTTTTATGTTCTGAAATCTCGGACTTTACTTCAAGCATAATTCATCCGAGAGGACGGCCAAAATACTGAGCCGCCACACCGGAGCCACGCTGCACACGCTACTGTAAAACCACCCAGTGATGCAGAGGAAGAGAACCACAAAGTCAGAACAGAGCAGAGCTGAGTGACCACAGACCCAGAATAGAGCAATGAAAGAGAGAGAAAGGGAGGAAGGGAGAGAGGGAGGGGAGGAGGAAAAACCACGGACTGATGAACAGAGCAGCAGCAAAGGAAGTGTGGAGGAGGGGAGGGGGGGAAGAGGTAAATATATAAATTGTAGCTAAACAGACAAGCAGATATAGATAGGTAAGTACAGACGGACAGAAGGAAGGACCGACGTTAAAAATATGGCAATAATCGTATAGAAACAGACAGACAGGTAAAAAAAAAAAAAGAGAGAGAAAGACAGACAAGAAGACCAAACAAACAGATGATCAGAAGGACAGAAACCCGGAAGAAGGACAGACAGAAAGACAGACAGAAAGACAAACAGAAAGAAAGACAGAACGAAAGACAGAATGACAGAAAGAATGACAGAAAGAAAGAAAGAAAGAAAGAAAGAAAGAAAGAAAGAAAGAAAGAAAGAAAGAAAGAAAGAAAGAAAGAAAGAAAGAAAGAAAGAAAAAGAATTGTGGTGTGAGTGGTGTAATGAATAGGAGAGAGGATATGGCTGAATGAGGATTTGGTATAATTTTACCCTCCTCTGGTGTGTGTGTGTGTGTGTGTGTGTGTGTGTGTGTGTGTGTGTGTGTGTGTGTGTGTGTGTGCAATGTAGACAGCATGGTTAAATGTAGATCTGCACTGATGGACAGTTTATCTGCTACATTAATAGGAGAACTAACAGAGTTAACAGGGTGATATGTAGCTTTATCTACAACTGAATTCTGACTGCAGTGACACTGCTGGCACTCCTGTTGTCTTCAGCAAACTTCAGTTAGATCATGACTGAACTTCAGTTAGATCATGACTGAACCATCACACAACAGAAATAAATTAGTTGCAGACTTTGTATGTAGTAAATTTCATTGTTTACAAAAACAATCCCACCAAATCAACCAAAGATCAGCTCTTAATACACATCACATAGCTGTTCAATGCTCAAATCTGATTGGTCAGAAGGTCTAAGGCAGTGACTCTGTCAATTGTCATGATAACAGCTTACACAGGGACCACAGATGCTCCACATGAACAGATTTCAAAAAGTTTTCTGTAAGGAGATTTCTGCAGTATTGAAGGAGTCTCCAGTGACAGTGCTTTAAGTTTAAGTTCAAATTTAAGTTTTTAGTTGTATTTTTGTCTTGTTAACCTCATGACAGGATTTAGCAGACATTCTATAACATACAGGTGCATCTCAATAAATTAGAATGTCGTGGACATTCTAATTTAATGAATTGAAACTTGCTTATTATATAAATTCGGTACACACAGACTGATGTAGTTTAAGTCTTTGGTGCTTTTAACTTTGTGATGATATTGGTGCACGTTTAACAAAATCCCACCAACTCACTAGCTCAAAAAATTTGAATATGGTGACATGCCAATCAGATAATCAACTCTATACACCTGCAAAAGTTTCCTGAGACAAAAAAAAAAGGTTTTACAATTTGGTTCACTAGGCTACACAATCATGGGGAAGAATGCGATCTGACAGTTGTCAAGGAGACAATTATTGCCACCCTTCACAAGGAGGGGAGGCCACAAACATTCATTGCCAAAGAAGCTGGCTGTTCACAGAGTGCTGAATCCAAGCATGTTAACAGAATTGAAAAGTGTGGAAGAAAACGATGCACAACCAACCGAGAGAACCGCAGCTTTGAGAGCTTTGTCAAGCAAAAAATCGATTCAAGAATTTTAGCGAACTTTACAAGGAACGGACTGAGGCTGGGGTCAAAACATCAAGAGCCACCACACACAAACGTGTCAAGGAATTTGGCTACAGTCTGTCATATTCCTCTTGTTAAGCCACTCCTGAACCACAGACGACGTCAGAGGCATCTTAGCTGGGCTAAGGAGAAAAAGAACTGGACTGTTTCAGATGAGAGCAAGTTTTGAATTTCATTTGGAAACCAACGTCCTAGAGTCTGGATGAAGTTTGGACAAGCCCGTAGCCCAAGTTGCTTGAAGTCCAGTGTTAAGTTTCCAACATCTGTGATGACTTGCGGTGCAATGTCATCTGCTGGTGTTGGTCCAGTGTGTTTTCTGAAAACCAAAGTCACTGCCCCTGTTTACCAAGAAATATTAGAGCACTTCATGCTTCCTTCTCCACAGAGAATCTATAAGGTATTGTCAAGAGGAAAATGAGAAACAAGAGACCAAAAAATGCAGATGAGCTGAAAGCCACTGTCAAAGAAACCTGGGCTTTCATACCACCTCAGCAGTGCCACAGACTGATCACCTCCATGCCATGCCAAATTGAGGCAGTAATTAAAGCAAAAAGAGCCCCTACCAAGTATTGAGTACATATACAGTAAATGAACATACTTTACAGAAGGCAGACAATTCACTAAAAATGTTTTTTTATTGGTCTTATAAATTATTAAAAAATTTTGAGCTAGTGAGTTGGTGGGTTTTTGTTAAATGTGATCCAAAATCATCACAATTAAAAGTACCAAAGACTTTAGTCGGTGTGTACTGAAATTATATACACGATTTTCATTATTTAAGTTGAATTACTCGGAGTTTACATGTTCTCCCTGTGCCTCAGGGGTTTCCTCCGGGTACTCCGGTTTCCTCCCCCGGTCCAAAGACATGCATGGTAGGTTGATTGGCATCTCTGGAAAAATTGTCCCCAGTGTGTGATTGCGTGAGTGAATGAGAGTGCGTGTGCCCTTCGATGGGTTGGCACTCCGTCCAGGGTGTATCCTGCCTTGATGCCCGATGATGCCTGAGATAGGAACAGGCTCCCCGTGACCCGAGGTAGTTTGGATAAGCGGTAGAAAATGAGCGAGTGAGTGAGAAGTTGAATTACTGAAATAAATGAACTTTTCCACAACATTCTAATTTATTGAGATGCACCTGTAAATACAACTATAAGTCGATAAAAAGTACATGTTCAGAGTGCAGAGTGAAGTCTGAATCTAAATAATGGCACAACCATTTGCAAAACTGACAAGCCAAGAAAAAGCAAACGCATCTGCTTTCAGGGTTAGAGGAATGAAAAACTCTCAATCACGGGGACATAAACCACTAATTGGCTTCACAAAGCCTACGATGGTGTTTCACCAGCCTGTGACACAGCACGAGGGACAGTTAGACAAGACACCATTGGCTGGCTTTACATGCCTCAGAGGAATCAGGTGTTAGCTTTTAATCTACCAGATTAGAAGCTGTTGGGTCGCAGAGACTTAAAACACGGGTGGGAATAGGCCAAGACTAGCAGTAGGGGTAAAGTTCTTTAATGCATAAAAATGTAATCTAATTGTGTCTAACTGCTGTGATAGAACAGTGATATAATACTTCTGGAAATGTCTAGACATGATGATCACATTGCGCTCCATTGTGTTTTATTCCTTTGTTAAATTGATGTCCAGTGTCACTGCTGTGTTGAGATGATCCAACATCTACAGAAGCTGATCAGGGCTCAAACCTTTCTACTGACACATAAACCAAGGTACTTGTACCTAATAAAGTGACCACAGGGAGTATATTATCTTCTTGATACCGTGCATCCTTACCTGTTGTGTGCTGTGCCACAAAAAGTGGGTGTGACACGTTATTTTCGCAACGCTGACGAAAACAATAATAAACACACAACCACTCCTGAATGATTCATAGCTTACTAACAGGAAGGTCCAAAACCGAGAGAAAAAGCCCATGCATTTTGTTATACGGTACTTTATCAGTGCTATTCAGAAGAACATCTATCACGTGAAAAACCTATATAAAAAGACGTTCATCTGTACCTGATTGAAATAACACACGCCTCAGTGCTGTCACACAGGGCGCCGCCATGTTTTCTGTGCGCCGCGAGTCACGTGATTTGCGCGCGCGCTCAATGTCCAGGTTCAGAGATATTAGTTATTACAGGTAAAAAGACAGAGTTATTAGTGAGAGTTTACTTTCATTTTAATACTGATGTATAAGATCTATTACTACTACTATTACTAATACTACTACTACTACTACTACTACTACTAATACTACTACTACTAATACTACTACTACTACTACTACTACTAATACTACTACTACTATTACTACTACTACTACTACTAATATTACTACTACTAATACTACTACTAATACTACTAATACTACTACTAATACTAACACTACTACTACTACTAATACTACTACTACTACTACTACTACTAATACTACTACTACTACTACTACTACTACTAATACTACTACTACTACTACTACTACTACTACTACTACTAATACTACTACTACTACTACTACTACTACTACTACTACTACTACTACTAATACTACTACTACTACTACTACTACTACTAATACTACTACTAATAATAACAAACAAACAAATAAATAAATAATAATAATAACAGCAATAATAATAAAATAAATAAATAAATAAATACTAAGTAACAACAATAAAATAATAATAATAATAATAATAATAATAATAATAATAATAATAATTTCCATTGTTGCAGTTAAACTCATTATAGACAGTTGTGTGGTCTATAGCTTTATGACCCCATAACCTACACCAGTTATGTAACATGCACAGCTATAGTGCAACAATATGAGCATATATTTCAAGCAAGATTAGGGAGATTAAACAAAAGCCCTACAATGTGCAGGACCAAGGTTGGGAACCTGTGTGTTGATAAACAGGTCAAACAGACCCTGTGTTAAAAGGAACAGAATTAGCTACAATTCAGTTCCATTTTACAATAAACTGCTATTTTGATCCTGCCCTAGATTAATTAATTAAGTATAAAATACATTTTGATCGCGATGAGCAAACAAAGCTAAGAAAGCTCCAATTTAGGACAGCAGGACAAAAGCAAATAAAAATCCCCAAAAAATTAGGGGATCGTGTTAATCATATGTAGGATTACAAGTATTTCTTATAATCTCCAAGAAAGATGTTCTATATATCTAGGAAAAAAATAAAAAATGAAACAACAAAAAGGTTGTGGACATCTGACTATTACATCCATATATGCTGCTTTGCCAAACTGATGCCACAAAGTACAAAAAAGCACACAATTTTATAGAATATCTTCGTATGATGTAGTGTTACGATTTCCATTTACTGGAACTATGAGGCCCAAACCTGTTCCAGCATGACACTGAACCTGTGCACAAAGCAAGCTCCATGAAGACATGGTTTGCCAAGATTGGAGTGAAGGAAATTGAGCGTCCTGCATAAAGCCCTGACCTTGATCCTTCTGAACACTTTTGTGACGAACAGCACCACAGAAGCTGAATCCCCACAGTCACACTCCAAACTCTAATGGAAAGCCTTCCCAGAAGAGTACAGCTTATCATAAATGTAAATAGAATAGAATGTTCAACAAGTGCATGTCGGCATGATTGTCATGTGTCATGTCCTCAAACAGTTGTCTATGTATTTTATATACTTTTTTTTTGTACAAATTGTAGAATTGCTTTGGCAAAATGTTGTTCCAGAGTGTCGATCCGTGTCTCAAAGCTAAACACGGATCAGCAGGGATCCCTGTGCCTAACACAGCAAGAAGAGCAGCATAAACAATCCGAATATAGTGCTAAGCTGTGAGTCATAAGGGCAGTGGACCTGTTTACTGGAGTGTGGGTGCAGTTAGGTAAAGACGATGAAAAACTCTTTTGGATGAGTAAACAGGTCAGGTCAGAGACACACCAAGGTGTAATGTGTATGTGACTTGTCTGTCTGGAATATCTCACACACACACACACACACACACACACACACACACACACACACACACACACACACACACACACACACACACAGAGTGACTAGTGCTTTGGTACAGTGGTTTTGTTGTGATATGAGCATCAAACCATTGCTATGAGCATCTTATAAGACTATAATGAATCAGCAAGTGATACAGTGACAGACTGTAGTCAGTTATCTCCTACACAGGAATAAACAAACTCGTATATATGAAATAACATCATAACTTATGAAGTTTACGTGTATACTATAGGCTAAACACAACAAAACAACCTTCCAAAATAAGCAGCCACGAAAATGGAAATAATGAGAAGGATATAAAGACAAGCTAAAAGAAGTTTTCGCTTTAATTATTGTGTAAATCATTCTTTGGGTAACAGCTCAGCAGAGCAAAATGTTATGCAATGTCTCCATCTAGTGGTCAAGATATTTAAAACACCTCAAAATTGTTGGCCGACCACGATTGTGCGCGGAGTTTAGAGTTCAAACTCTTGCAGAAATATAATATGCGTAATAATACGATTTTCTTATAGGTTTTGGGTTCTTTTCTTAGCCGTGTATCCTTAAATAACTATTTCGAGTAAGCGTATAATCAATACGGATGGCAAAGAAAACATTTATTTCGACGCGTTGAAACCCCGGAAATGTTTTTAGTGGCCCCGGATACCGGATAGACACACGTGGGTTTTCTGCGCCTTGTGTTTTTTTAATACTCGCGTTTTTTTTAAAGTCATGTTAAAGTCCAAAACGTTTGTTAAAAAAACCCGCTCGGGTGGCGTGTTAAAAATCGTACGTGAGCACTATCTGAGAGATGATATCTGGTGCGGAAGTGAAGTTTGCAGTGAGTGTAAAGATGAAGCTCCAGCACTGCAGTGTGATCCGTGTATAGAGAGCAACCTGTGTACATTTCCTCACTATCTCATCCCTGACACTAATGTAGTCCTGCATCAGGTACGTGTTCACACTCATGACCCATTTCATCCTGAACACAAATCCTAATTCTTCTGATATCAGCTTTAAACTTTTATCTCATCACGAACTCTAATATGAGACCTAAAATGAAATGAAACTCACTTTTGTTTGTTTTGTACGGAACATTTGATCCCCTGGTGAACTCTGTTTGTTTTGTTTTGTTTTGTTTTGTTTTGTGTGTTCAAAGTCAATCTGGATTTCTTTACAGCCTCTTTTAAGATGATTGGATTATTATAAGTGTAGAAACATCCTAAACTGCACCTTTTTAAGGGATGGTTTCTTGACCATGGGATGTGGTAGCTCAGGCTACTGATCGGAAGGTCATTGGTTCGAATCCCAGGTCCACCAATTTGGCCCTTAACCCTCAATTGCTCAGATGTATAAACTGAAAAAAAAAAACAACGTAAGTCAGTCTGGATAAGAGCGTCTGCTAAATGCTGTAAATGTAAGTGTAAATGTTGCCACTTGCAGTCCCTGAAGGATGAGGCATGAAGTATAGAATAAGAGTGTGTTATTTTCCTAAAAGTTTAGTGTAAAGTGATCCATTTCACACATGATGTTCAGGCGAGTCGTACTTGGTCGTCTTGATTTATTCCGATAATCGTTTTTGCACGAATGAGAGTTTAGAAGTAAGTGTGTACACGTCGTTCCGGGTTTCTTACGCAGTTCCTCTCTGTTTAATGCTGACAGATTGACATTCTGGAAGATCCCCTGATCAGGAACGTGATCATCCTGCAGACGGTTTTACAGGAGGTCAGACACAGGAGTGCTCCCGTGTACAAACGGATTAAAGATGCTATCCATGACAAGGAGAAACGTTTCTATACGTTCACAAACGAACATCACAGGTAACGAGGTTGTAATGGATAAAACCGATGATTAATCACATGATAAAATGAAATAGTTTTTGTTTACAAAGCTAACGTAAGCGTGATGCCGCACTGTTTAATCACAGGGAGACGTTTATCGAAAGGGAGCAGAGTGAGAGCGCCAACGACCGCAATGACCGAGCCATACGCGTGGCGGCTAAGTGGTACACAGAGCACCTGAGCAGATCGCAGAGCGGTGCAGAGCTGAAGGTGGTGCTGCTCACAAACGACCGCGCAAACAAGGAGAAAGCCGAGCAGGACGGCGTGATCGCTTACAGATGTACGTCAGTCTGAATGAACTCATGAGGCACACTGAGGATTAATTCATGCTTGGTGTTTATTTGATTTGAAGTCCCTCCTTAATAAGAATCTTCTGTGCAGGTGAGGAGTACATCAAAAGCCTGATTGGCAATCCAGAGCTGGTCGACAGACTGGCAAAGACCTCCGATGATCAAGTACGGACCAGATATTAGAGTATTTCTTGTTCAACTTGCTGAAATGTTTTGTATAACAGCGTTACTCAGCTGAATTATTGATTTAATTTGTCAGAATGAGATCAGTTGCAGTAAGCTGCTTTTTCCGGAGCATCTGCCTCTGTCCAAGATCCAGGCAGGTATCAAGAGCGGCGCCTTCCTGCAGGGCTCGTTCAGGGCAAACACAGACAACTACCTGGAGGCTACCGTCTTTATCCATGGAGAAGGAGATAAGACCACGGAGGTAGGAAAAAAGAAACAAGTTCCTCTAAATGTTTATTAGGGGTTTTTGTGGACACACGATACACCTAACGTTCAAGTGGGTGAGAATCTTGTGTAACTGTGAAATATGAACTCTGAGCTTAAGTTAGCTACGGACTGTGGGAAATTGAGCTAGTTATCACAAAGAGGTTGTTATATAGATGAAGTGACCATCAAACAAAAAAGTAAAAACACAAATGTTGGAAAAAATAGAAATATCTACTAGTCACCTAAGATTATTTTTGGGGGGATTTAGATGTCGTCGTTTATTTATTTGCATTAGTACAATTTCAGCTCTTATTATTTTGCATGGCACTGACTTTATGCCATAAAGGGGTGTGTGTGTGTGTGTGTGTGTGTGTGTGTGTGTGTGTGTGTGTGTGTGTGTGTGTGTGTGTGTTTATCAGGTTCTCCTCCAGGGCCTGCAAAACCTGAATCGAGCCGTGCACCAGGATGTTGTAGCCGTGGAGCTCTTCCCCAAAGAGAGCTGGGTCACTCCTTCTTCTGTGGTGCTGCAGGACGATCGGCAGAACGATGAAGACACAGAGGAAGAGGAGGCAGAGAAGAAGGTGACTACAGCAGTGTTGGATATCGTATGTATTTTTTACGTGTGAACTAAACTGATGTTCTGAGTCTTTCTAATGAGCTACTCGTTGACTGTTCTGGACTCAGTTGGAGAGCCCTGTACTGGATACCACTCTGCTAAAGCCCACTGGCCGTGTGGTGGGGATTATCAAGAGGAACTGGCGGCCCTTCTGCGGGATGCTCAACCCGTCTCAAATCAAAGAGGTGCGTTAGTTTGGCTTGGCATGCAGTGCATGTTATGATCATGAAAGATATTACCTACTATAGTTAACTTAACAAGTTTTTTACACTCACTCACAAATCCGTTATAAATCAGTGAAGAATATACTGTAGCTATTGTGAAAATGATCAGCGTTGCTGCCAGCTTTGATCTGGTAGAAAACTCTTAGGTAAATTGAATAACCTGTAATATACCTTCAGTAGTTCTACGTAGGAAATACAGAACCTATTTGAGATTGATATGGTTGTAATACTCAAACCTATAATGTGTTTTGTTTCTCCGACGTAATCCACAGGCCACCAGACATCTGTTCACCCCAGCAGACAGACGAATCCCACGCATCCGCATCGAGACACGTCAGGCCTCCTCGCTGGTGGGCCAGAGGATCATAGTGGCCATAGACGGCTGGCCGAGGAATTCCAGATATCCCAATGTGAGTATCATGTCAGGTCTGGGACTGCATCAGGGATGTTTATTAAACAACATTTGCATCCAAGTACATACTACTCTTCTAAGTTGAAGTGACACAATAGTCTTTTTTTTTTTCTTCAATGACGTGAAAGTATAAGTGACGTGATAAGTAAGTAAGGTGACCCATACTCAGGATTCGTTCTCTGCATTTAACCCACCGAACGTGCACACACACAGCAGTGAACACACACACCGTGAACACACAGTGGGCAATGAGCCCGGAGCAGTGGGCAGCCATTGATGCTGTGGCGTCCGGGGAGCAGTCCGGGGGTTCGGTGCCTTGCTCAAGGGCACCTCAGTCGTGGTATTGCCGGCCCGAGACTCGAACCCACAACCTTAGGGTTAGGAGTCAAACTCTCTAACATTAGGCCTCGACTTCTGATTTTGACTTTCTCAGGGTCACTTTGTGAGGAACCTCGGAGGGGCGGGTGATAAGGAAACGGAGACTGAGGTCCTGCTTTTAGAGCATGATGTTCCTCACCAGCCTTTCTCACAGGCCGTGCTCAGCTTCTTACCCAAAATGCCCTGGAGTATCACAGAAGAGGTAAAACACCACCACAACACCACCACATCTTGTAATTAGCACACTATTTTTCATTCGTCCCTTCAGCCATAGTTCTGTGTGTTACTTTATTAAAAATGTTGCTTCCTCTCAGGATCTGAAAGTGAGAGCGGACCTGAGGCACCTGTGTGTGTGTAGTGTCGACCCTCCCGGCTGTACAGACATCGATGATGCTTTACACTGTCGTGATCTGGACAACGGAAACCTGGAGGTGTGTGTGTGTGTGTGTGTGTGTGTGTAAGAGAGGAAGAAAGAGAGAGAGAGAGATTCTAAAAGATTTTAGAAATTCTCAAGGACACTTTCAGATTCAGATTCATGGTGATGATGTAATTTCCTCAGGTTTGAATGCAATGTGAGCTCTCAAAGCATTTCCAGGTAAAATATTCCTTACATCCTGACCGTGGGTTCTTATTGCCTCAGGTCGGTGTCCATATTGCAGATGTGAGCCACTTTATTCGCCCAGGAAATGCGTTAGATCAGGAAGCAGCCAGCAGAGGCACCACAGTCTATCTCTGCGGAAAGGTAAACACATACCATGCAGAAATGCGGCACGTCGCGGGATATAATTGTGCGTCATGGCGTCTAACGTATTTTTCCACAGAGGATCGATATGGTTCCAGAGCTTCTGAGCTCTAATCTCTGCTCTCTGCGCTCCAACGTGGAAAGGTACCTTAAGCCTCCTTTACTTGACACTTGACTCCATAAGCGCACATTCAGTCATTCACAGCGGATCCAATCATAAATCCTGATTTTAGCATTTCTGTCCCTGCAGGTTAGCATTTTCATGTATTTGGGAGATGAACCACAATGCCGAAATCATAAACACCCGCTTCACCAAGAGCGTCATCAATTCCAAGGTTGGCACTGATTTAAAACGACTAGTCAGTAAGGTAGCAGGTGCTAAAGAGTCATAATATTTTAGCTTTGTGCCTATGTTCAGGAAAACTGCGTAAACATTCGGGTACTCGGGTAATATCAGATATTAACAGAATTGTCACGTCATCTCAGGCATCTCTGACATACGCTGAAGCTCAGATGCGAATCGATGACTCCAATATGAACGATGACGTCACTAAGAGCCTCAGAGGTCTGAACACGCTGGCCAGGATCTTAAAGGCCAGACGAATCGAAAAAGGGTAACAACAACAACAACAACAATAATAATAATAATAATAATTCTAAAGCAATTTGACCAAAATTTTCATTGCAAGTGTATGGAAATAAAATAGCTTTTTTTGTATTGTGTCCCCTATTGATTTATTGATAAAGTGCAAAGATTTGATGGAATAATTAGATTTTTGGGCAGATTTTGAACTAGGAATCCCAAAAGCACGTCTTGTATATGAGATGATTGATGTCGTCGCAGGGCCCTGACGCTGTCCTCCCCTGAGGTGCGTTTTCACATCGACAGCGAGACTCATGACCCTATAGACCTCCAGACCAAGGAGCTAAAGTGAGTCCAGGATTTAGTAGCTTAATCAAAACAAACGTTTCACCACAATTTCAAATGCTGTGTGTCGAACGTTTTTTTAAACCTTTTTTTCAGAGACACTAACTCCATGGTGGAGGAGTTTATGTTGCTGGCGAACATCTCTGTGGCTCAGAAGATCTACGAGGAGTTCCCCGAGTGCGCTCTGCTCCGGAAACACCCCGCACCTCCTCCGTCCAACTACGACATCCTTGTCAAGGCTGCCAAGTCAAAAGTAGGTGCTAAATTTCCCTGTCTTTGTCTCTTCTGTATTCAGATTTCATATCCATGTTTATTATACAACATGGTCGAATTCTTTGTTCTGATTGGTCAGAAGGTCAGAAGGTGATTCATTGTCTGTAGCAGCAGCAGCTCTGACAGTAACTCTGGAAGCAAGAAAAATCACAGCTCGTCGTAATTTGCTGTCGTTTCTATAGTAACAAATTTCACTTGGCAGATAAATGGATTGTAGTGATTATGGATCGTGGAGACATTTATTTAGCTTCCAGGGTCGCAGCTTTGTTAAACCCAGAGGTTATGTTTTTATGTTTGTTCAATAATCTTATGACAAGCCACTGCGCTGTTATTGATGGTTATAACATGTACCACTACTATATATATATATATATATATATATATATATATATATATATATATATATATATATATATATATATATATATATATTACAATTTCTCCTACTTTTAAAAGAGTTTATTTTTTTTTGTTTTAATGTTTAATAAACATTAGGTCATTTTGTGGTAACGGATCACACAATCCTAACGTGTTTTTTTTTCTTAACCGATTTTTGTTGTTTGTGATAATAAAGGTTAAACGTTCTGTTGTTTCCTGACATTTTAAAAAGAATTGTGTGCAAACTTTTGCACTTAACTCCTCCTCAGGATCTTGTGATCCGGACGGATTCAGCCAAGGCTCTGGCAGATTCTCTAAACGAGGCGACTCTGGAGACTTTCTCCTACTTCAACACGCTGATGCGTATCCTGGCTACACGCTGCATGATGCAGGCTGTATACTTCTGCTCGGGGATGGACAGCGACTTCCACCATTACGGCCTGGCTTCACCCATCTACACGCACTTCACCTCGCCCATCAGGAGGTGATCCTACAGCGAGCCTCGTTTATACGCTAAAGAAAACTTGTAAAATGCCCACAAACACCTCTTGTTGTTTTGTGTGTCATAATTATTACATATCTTAAATAACACTTTTTAATATATTTCATTGTAGCTCAAAGGAGTTTAACTATGAAACTATTTCGTTATTAAGAATATTTAATTAATTCATTATTAAATAAATACGTAGGGATTGTTACACACAGAAGCTGTGCTTCTGAAAATGTAATGTATATTAAATCTCCTGAAGGGGGCCAATACTTATGGAGCGGATGGAAATTTAAGAGGGGGGGGGGGGGCGATAAACAATTTAGCTTCAGTAAAAGTATTTGGAATATTGCACTTTAAAAAAAACAAAAACATAAAGGTCCAAGAGTGTTGTGTTTTGTTGTTGTTTATGTAGATACTCTGACATCATAGTGCATCGGCTGCTGGCTGTGTCCATCCACGCTGACAGCACCTACCCCCAACTCATGGACAAACACAAGCAGTCTGCTCTGTGCAACAACCTCAACTACAGACACAAGATGGCGCAGTACGCTCAGAGAGCCTCGGTGGCCTTCCACACGCAGGTTCGGCACAGCAACACGTTCTCAGTCCGTATCCCGGACGCTTCCTCTTTTCACTGTCCGATCTATAAATCACACGCTACAACATTTTTGCCCGACAGCTCTTCTTCAAGAGCAAAGGCATCCTGAACGAAGAAGGTTTCATTCTATTTGTGAGGAAGAACGCCATCATCATCCTCATCCCGAAGTTCGGCCTAGAGGGCACGGTGTTCTTCGAGAACAAGGACAAACCGGGACCACGGCTCAGCTTCGACTCCGAGGTTCTCGCTAAGCTTTGTAACTAGTACACAACATTGATGGTCCTGATGATGACTGATGAGTGAGAATTAGGAGGAGAATGAGAATCCCCCAGTCGCTACAGTCTGAATACAAATTTTTTAAGGAATAATTCAGGCTAAACGAATCCAATCAGCCAGTGTATCTGCTTTAGTTTAGCCCTGGAGGCTAACGTTGCTAATAATTTAAGATATATTAAAAATATTTCTAGCAAACCAGTTTCTCATTATCATTCCTTTCTCAGCTTTTTTTAAAACTCACTATTAAACTTTCCCATGTCGACGATCTGTATTAACCAAGAATGTTGAATTTAATCACTTCCTCCCACTTATTTGTATAAGTGCCTTGGCTACAGATTCGGCTAAATACCAAAATCTGTGATGGTTTTAATCAGTCAGCTCATTTCTGAATGTCTGCTTTCCTGGATGAGCTTCATCACTGAAATCAATTCGTACATAATACCTTTATTTTGTTATTCCTTTTCAGGGCCCCTCCTTGACCGTGGAGGATCTGCACACCTTCCACATATTCGACAGGGTCAAAGTGACCATCAGACTGGACGCCTCAAACCTCCAGCACCAGAAGATCAGGATGGCTCTGTTAGAGCCGGTGGTGAGTCGAGTCATCGTGTCGTTCTGTCAGATACTTTACAACCCGAAGGACTGAGATGAATCGCTGTCTCGGGTGATTCGGGATTGATTCACATCCTGGAACACCTTGAACTCTGCAGCCTGGTCATGCAAAATACATCATTAATTAGTAATAATAACTAATTAATGATCTGGATTTGTTAGTCTAGAATTATTAATACATTAAGAGAAAAGGATTAAATTGGACACAATCACAATCTTTATTTTGTTATAGAAATTTCCACAGTGCCATTTAACATATTTATTACAAAACATACACAGTTTCTAGTTTACATTATGAATGAAGTACAAACGAGGTCATTCATTCACCAGCCCCCTGACGTTAAGACAAAGAAGCGTAGCTCGTCTTATACCTCGTAAAAGCAACGTCGCTCATGTTGGTGACTCTTTGCTAAAATCTTGAATAAATATTTTTAAAGTCTTAAGTTTATTCGACATGCGAATATCAATATTGTGGACTCAAGAGGCTCAGGTACTCGATGCCAACTATATACATAAGAAGATCGGAGCGGAAAAGAAGAAAATATTTAAATATCTTTCAGTCGCTGTCAAATTATGCTTTTTAAATATATATATATATATATTAACCTTCTGACCAATCAGAACGGAGAATTTGGCAGCGCTGCGTTGTATTACTGATTTCCTTCATGTCTTACTTGATGGTTGTTTGAAGGTTATTAGAACCTTTGCACTTTTATTGATTTAAATCTATCCTGCCTGTTTTTGGTTTAAAAAAAAAAGATTTGAAAATATTCAGTATTTCAATGCATGAGAAATGTTCTTGTAAATAAATGAAGACAACGTTCAGAAGTTCCTGTGATATAAACAGGTTATTTGGACACGTGTTTGTATATTAAAAATCTCCGTCTCTTTCAGATCCCAGGCGTCAGCGTGCAGTTACCTGAGCCAGAACCCGAAGCAAAGAAACCCAAACTGGATCTCTGAAACCTGCGCGTTTTTTTTTTTTAAGAGATTGTGAAAACATTTTAAATCTCTGTAAATATTCTTTTGCTTGCTTTTGTCTAGGAGCCAGACTACAGAGATGTGGAGCTGTGTATGAACTGTAGGTCAGGTTCAACGAGTGTGTGACTGGACTTCTGGGTGTTACATTATTCTGGTTCTCTGAATGTCACAAGGTCACTGACCTTTGGTTCAGGAACAAATTAAAGTGACGGCAGAACGAGTATTGAGTTTTTTTAAACGACTCTTCCTGTGTTTTATGGTCAAGTTTGATCAGTCTCAGATTCAAAGGGATTAAAATAATTAACATGATAGAAGAAAACATTTTAGTGACTGTTTTTATTTGTACGATGGGAAAAAAATAATTCACCTACTACGAAAAGATTCATGAAATTTGCAGCTGATTTTTTACAGGCTTTGTATATTTTTACAAAAAAATAATTTTATACATGATTTTTACACACAATCCCCCCCCCACCCCCACCCCCCAAGGATTTCTGAGCAATCCTGCCTGTGTTGTTTGTAGCTCCTCACAACATTTTATTAAAAACTTAGATCCGTTTCCCAAATTCTAATCAAAATTCTACGCATTTTAAACACATTAACCCTGAACTAGATAAAGTCTGCTGAAGATGAATAAATAAAGGAAAACCTTTTGCCCCCTAAAGACAAAGGAATATTTAAATGATCAAATGGGACATAAAACATAGTATTTCTAGATGCATCAACACATGGCTGGCTGCTTCTTCTTCTATTTTCAGCCTTTCCAGTTAGGGATCTCCACAGCGAATCATCTGTTTCCACCTAACTCTATCCTCACACCAGTTACCTTCATGTCCTTATTGAACACATACATAAATCTCCTCTTTGGCCTTCCTCTTGACCTCTTACCTGGCAGCTCCATGTCCAACATCCTTCTACCAATATAACCATCTCCCTCCTCTCTACATGTCCAACCCATTCTCAATCTATCCTCTCTGACCTTGTCCCCAAAACAGACAACCTGAGACGTCCCTCTGACCTGCTCGTTCTTAATCCTGTCCTTCATCACTCCTAAAGTGAGCCTCAACATCCTCATCTCTGCCTCACATCTTTTCCTCATTGCTAGTCTCTAACCCATAAAGGGGTGCAGAGCTGCACTCACTACTGTCTTCTACACCTTTCCTTTGATTTCTACTGACACTCTTCTGACACACACACACAACACTAAACCCACATACACTCACCTCACCTCTTTCACAGACTGCGTGTGAACACACAGCTGTAAAAAAAAAAACAACAACATAAAATCACTGGCATTTTGCTCTTTATTGAGTTCCTGTTGGCTCGTCACCTTTTATATGATGCAGGTTCATATACAGAAGACAAGAAATCATTTCCTCAGAACTCCGTCTCAATTTCATATCAAAATCCTTTATTGCAATTGAGCAGAAACACAGGTTTAACGCTGCACGCAGCAACATCATCTACGCAGATTATTACTCGTATATGCTTCAGTGGTTCTGATCACACGTTCATAAATATCTAAGAGCATACAATAATGTACAAAAATTGCAAAAAAGGAAAAAAAAAAGTCCATATCAATTAAAAAAAATAAACCGATTAATGCAAGCACATTTATGTATTCATGAGTTCAGACACTTAAATAAGAGTTAGTGTATATATCCATCGATCACAATTTAAGTCAAGTTTTCTCAGTTCCTGACAGAACATCCATGAGGTAAATTTAACGTTCATTAACACCCTTTGTGTCTTGATGCTGAAGATAAAAGGCATCTGTGCAAGAATTGACTGTATAACAGCATGGTATTGAGTATAAAAGCACCATGTAAACGGTTCTTCTGAGCTTTCGGAGGAGGTGAAAGACGTGGAGTCCCTGATCGGTCCCTCGTGTTCAGTGGGATGACAAAAACAGCTGGAAAACACCACAGCTGCAATTAAACTGTGATAAGCCTTTAAAACATGTAAGGACTAAAACTAACTGTAACTATTGTAACAGAAATACTTGGAATTATCTGATCGGCCGATCGTGTGGCAGCGGAACAATACATGAAATCAAGGAGATACGGATCAAGAGCTTCGGAGAAGATTTCAGCTCATGCCACAGCTTAACTCACTGATCCTCACTGTGAAGCTCTTGCCGTATATAGACAAGCTTATGCACTGTAACAAACCGATTGGCCGAGGAGATAATTGCACGAACGCACGTGTACCTAATAAAGTGAACGGTGTGTGTGTGTGTGTGTGTATAATAAAAGGTATTATCAGTGAAACTAATCTCCGCTCGGTGAGTGTGTGTTACCTTCGACTTAGTGCGTTTAGAATGAACGAGTCCCTCCTCGGCCGTGTGTGTGTCCTGCGGCTCCTTGCTCTGGCTGTCTGTACCGACGCCGTCCATTAGGCTGGTGGTGCACGTGGAGTACGTGTTATAACCGCTGTCCACCTGAACACACAACACGAGGGACGGATCACGCTCGGGACAGAGGGGCGCAAAACCACACAGCACAGCCAATAAAGGAACAATCGGATTAAAACTTTCAGTGCACACGATTGGTGTCTTTTTTTTTTTGTTTTTTTTTGTGTGCACGAGAGCTATGACTCGAATGGATGAATAACGGACGTCATATTCAGTTGCCTCAGATATGAATATGTGGTAATAATGTATTCATTTAAATAGATTGTGTCACCTCCCAGAGATTTCAGGCCAAGTCAAATATGACTTCTATTATTCTTCAGCTACATTAGAGCTCCAGTACAAAACTGACGTTAAACACCGAACTTGGCCGATGGACTTTGCGTTAAGTAAAACATCGTGTGCGTTAATTTTATCCCCGAATTATCCCTTTAGTATCCTAATGGATAGCAATACATGGATTGGCACCCTTTCTACAGCTAGGGTGTTCAGGATTAAAGTGGGCTGAAAGATACGTGTTAGTGACACGTGGTAGTAATATATTTATACTTTAAAAATAATAATAAATGGTGGTCAACACTCGGGCTTGATGATGGACTCCTCCATCATGTGTTGAAGCAATGGCTGCATGTTGACAGACATTTTGAATCCATTCATTTTAGTATTAATAAAGGAATTCTCCAGAAGGTTTGAACCGTATCGCGTTTACGAGTCTCGTTAGTTTAGGGCACGCATACGGACCTGCATGCTAGCATCGTAGGGTGCCATGCTCCCCTCCGCCAGCAGTGACACGAACATGCGGGTGCTCTCCGTATTGGATGTGCTCCCTGTCCTCGAGCTGGTGAGTCGACAGAACTCCTCTCCACTTGCTGCCTCTTCTACCTCCACTTCTTCTTCTGGAAATGGGCGAGGAGAAGGCTGTCCCAGCTCGTCCTCGGTTGGCTTGCTCTGCTCCATCCTCTCCACTTCGGGGAGGGATTCCTGGCTCACGCCGTGCCCAGCCCGGACCCCGGGGGAGCAGGAGTCCAGTTCCATAACAGGTAAAGGCTCGCTGAGGAAGATGTCCTCCTTGTCCTGGAGGATGAAGGAGAATCTGCTGTTGTGAGGGTGAAGAGGTGATGAGCTACGAATGGGAGAACAGCCCTCCACATACGGGCTCTCACCACACCGGTTTACTGCCATGTTCTGGCTACGGGAAGAAAGACCGTCTGGAGACAGGAAGGACAATCGCTTCCTCTCACCTAGCAGTGGCAGAAAAAGTGCACAATATACACTTAATACAGAATACTTACAATGTTATGTTACATCACACACACACACACACACACACACACACACACACACACACACACACACACACCAAAATCTTATCTGGAAATAATTTACAGATCAGTTTTATGATTGTTCACCAGTTAAAAGCCTACATAAATCTCCATGCACATTTCACTGATGGACCCTGACAAAAGTTGTTTGCTAGATCTGAATTTTAAAGCCGTTCGACAATTGAATCGTGAACAGGATGTATTTTTGTACCTGACTGAGGCGTAACTGACTGCTGCAGTACGATAGGGGACACAGTGGGGGACTGAAACCGAGGAGACGACCGTTCCGGAAACATAGGACTGGTCACACTGCCGAGACTGTAAGCACGCCCTCGTTCCTGGATAGGACTGGAGGAGAACTGACCCTGCGACAGAGAGACGGAGGGAACACAAACACAATACACTGATTACAGCTACAGTACGAGAGATTACAACACATTACTGTCAAGGGGACATGAAAATGAGTTGGAGTCATGTTAGGCATGCATTTTATTATGCGAGTTCAAATCTACTAGTTTTCAAGTAGGCAAGAATATAAGTATGCAAATATGACCGTGTTCAAGGATTCTAGTAGACAAAGAAATGTCAAGTCTGCTAGTGTACGAGTACACATTTATGGTAGTGTTCAAGTCTATTAGTTCCCTAGTATGCAAGTGTTTGAGGCCCATCGTATGCAAGAGTTTACCTACACTAGCATGCAAGAGTAAAAGTACGCTAATAGTAAGCTTTGAAGCATGCAAATATGCTAGAGTTCATGGATGCTAGTGTGCAAAAGTTTGAGTTTGCAAGAGTTCCGTAGCACTGCACTGATGTATACTAGTGTTTGTTTGTCAATTCTGTAAGAGTTCAAGTACCCTAGTAGGTAGATGTGCATGGTGCATGAGATCCTACAGTGGTTGTGTGTACTTATGTCCAGCACTCACAGATGAAGGAGTTGTGGCTGTGACCCCACACTTCATGGGTGACACGATGACTGAAGACATCATCTCTCTGCTCCCACCATGTGCCTCTCTCTCTGGGCTGGGAGGGCTGGACGAATCCGAGCCGCTCGCATGGCCGTCCAGGAAAAGCTTCCGCCTCAGTGAAGAGGAGCTGAGGCTCTCCTGCACCTGCTCCGAGACGTCGTCCGTCCTGCAGTAATCGCCTGAGAGGGTTTAACACACACACACAGCCAAGTATAAGGATGCGTGTCCAACCTTGCATATACACACTAACCAGCAGAGATACATTCCAGTGACATCAGCTAAACCGTTTAATTAGTTCGCAAACGCATCTAATTCTGCAGATCCAGTTGAACAGCTTCAGAAAAGTGTCATCTCTGTGACTTTGATTATAGATGTTGGTGTCAGATGGTCGGGTTTGAGTTTTTCAGAAGTTCGGATCTCCTGGGTTTTGTTATAGATGGAGAAGCTACGACAAGGATCATGAGCACAGAGATGCTTTTCTGCTCACCGTGGTTGTAAAGAGTGATTGGGTTACGATCTGGTATGATGTCAACAATAACTCAGAATTTTCACCTGTATCTACAAGTTGTTTGATTGCATTGTGCTGCTATTACATGATTGGATAACTGTGAAGGTGTTAATAACAAAGGACATGGCAGCTATACATATCATTGCTCATGTCGGAAGCTAAAAATGAAGCAAGTCACACCTACAAAGAGAAACAAGAGACCTACCAGTGAGCGACATCCGTAAAACGCTGCAAAATTGAAAGAGTAATTTTCAGTTCTGGGAAAAGTGAGGAACCTTTTACCTAATACTTTTTCAATATTGAAGTCCACGGGTAAAGACAGAACTGTCTGACAGGTCGCTGTAATTCACAGAGGAAAAAGAAGAGTTTATTCAAAGTCACATAAAACATTAAACCTTAATGTGTAATAACAAAATAGCTTGAAACGTGAAACACAAACCATGGATTTTCTTTGCTGGTGGATTTTCCTCTGTTATGAGCGGCGAAGACAAACCTGGAACTAAACAGACAAAATGTCTAAATTAACTAAGTCACGTCACGTGTCACCGACACGTGTGTTGTACACTGCGGAAAATGAAAATGTAAAGGTTCTTAGGACATAAACCGTTATCGATCACGTGACCTGACTTACTTTTCTCGTGGCTCAGCATTGCTGACTGTTTAGTCGCCGGCGGTCCCCATGGCGATGGAACTATAGCACTTTTAGTAAAAAACTAATAGACAAAGGCATTACATCAATACATCGTTCATCTCGAAAAAATTTTTTAACAATGCACAAAATGTTTGAATTTGATTTTTTAAAAATCAACATTACAGAGCAATGAAACGTGTATTTTTTAAATGCTCATTCTGTAAGTCTCATCAACTTACGACAAATATCACTTCGATCTTCTAATCTTACATAAACACCCTGAATCGGTTCAAATAGCGAAGTGATAAATGTGAAACGTTAGCTCGATATACGAGTAATGAAACTTTACTTACTTGTTCGATCGCATTCTGACGCTTTTGCTCGATTTCCGCGTCCGTCCTTAGTGGCAGAAAAAAAAAAAAACGAGCAGAATAAAGCTGTTATGAGCAGTGAAATTAACACTCATTATAGACCTCACTTCTGCATGCAGCATGTTTCACCTGTTCTGGCTCATAAATAAAGCCTGGCGGTGAATATCCTCAGGGTCTATGTGCACCGGGAGGAGGTTTGCCATTTCGTCGATGGACCATTTGAACTTTGCTGGTGTCTGGAAATCATAAATTCTTATCAATTTCCTTCAAGCTGTGTGAGAATATATTAATATTGTACAATGCAGACTACTTTTTAAAAAAAAAATGTAATTAGTCGAGGTAAAAATAATTTATGCAAATTAAAATCAAGAGAAAATCCTTGTCGCCATGGAAACAAAATACACCACTTTGCTTCCTAGTATACAATAGATAGCCATCATGGTCAGATGGTCCAGGATTATAATTCTTAAGGCAGATTTGTGCTGAAAATATGTTGTTGTGTGTATTTACTGTCCACATTATATACATTGTCCTGTCACACACAGAGACAGACACACAGTGGGTGCTGAAAGTATTTAAACTCTTTATGCAGTACTTAGTTGAGGCAACTTTGGCAGCAATTATGGCCTCGAGTCTGTTTGGGTCTATTGCAACAAGCTTTGTACACCTGGACTGGGGGATTTTCTGCCATTCAGCTTTTCTAATCCTCTCAAGATCGTTCAGATCAGGTGGGGACTGTTGAATACTTATGTACATATGATATTTCAGTTTTGTTTAGTTTTTTTTTTAAATAAATGTAAAGACATTATTACTTTGTCATTATGGGTTACTGAATGTAGAGGGGAAAAATTATTTGAGCAATTGTATTATCATGCAGCAATATATTATATATAATTTAAAAAGGTAACTGCACACGCACGCACACACACACAGAGACCTCAGAGAACATGCCACCCTGTGTATTTTTGTCCCAAGTATACATTACCCTGTTATTTTTATTTTCCAGAATACATATTGTCCTGAATCTGAATTTTCCTGAGTATTTGTCCAAGTGCATCACCTTGTTTACTTATTTTCCAAAGTATAAATTCTCCTGTGTACTTTAGTCCTGTGTATATACTATCCTGTTCTGTAAATTATTTACATGTACATTATTTACTGTAGAGTGTCACCCAAATGAGGATGGGTTCCCTTCTGAGCCTGGTTCCTCTCAAGGTTTCTTCCTCATATCCTCTCAGGGAGTTTTTCCTTGCCGCCGTTGCCTCCGGCGAGATCGTTAGGGATGTATTCATTTATATATTTTTTTCTTCTTCTTATTATTATTATTATTATATATTTTTCTGTTTACATACTTCTGTAAAGCTGCTTTGAGACAACAAGAATTGTTAAAAGACTATTGTCATACAAATAAATTTAATAAAATTATTGTTCTCCTGAATAATTATTTCCCTTTGGAAGTTGAGTCCTTGGTATCTATTGCTCTAGATATATACTATCCTGTGTATTCTGTATGTATAGTATTTACTGTATATTATTGTATAACTCAGTGCTGGGGTATTGTGTGTTGCCCTCTTGGCCACGATAAAATAAAAATTTTTGTGGGCATGTGGTAATCTAGTGTTAAGGGGTCGGGCTACCGATCGGAAGGTTGAGAGTTCGAATCCCAGGTCAAGCTTGGTGTCTACTGTTGGGCCCATGAGCAAGGCCCTTAAAGTTTTATAAAATGAGATAATGTAAGTGGATAAAAGGTGTCTACTAAATGCTGTAAATGTTCACATGTAAACAGAGAGATGGCAGTAAAACCCCAGTCCTTGGTAACTTGTGTCCATGGGGTTGCATAAAAAATGCACAAGATACATTATCAAGAGAGTTTAAGAAGACTGAAGCCTTTATGAGGAGGAGTAGCTACAGAAATGATTTAGATGTGCATATATATACATGTTTAAAGGTTACACACCACTGAAGATGTCCGAGAGCACCTGAACACAGAAGGACTGGGCACAAGAGACTCATGTAGTCGGTGGTAATCTGTGGGACTCTCAAACGGGTTGAGGATGGCGGGTCTCCCAGGGGTTTCTGGTGTTATTTGGATCTCAGCTACATCTCCCATCCTTCCTCTGTGCTGATATTAGAGACTATAACGCAGGGAAAGGTCATGAAGCTAAGCTAGGTCATAAAACTAAAGCTAACACAGAGCTGTTAATCAGTTAACTCTAAATATACATGAATGTTAATCTTACCTCAGTGCTGGGTTTAACAAGTTAATCACCGTGTTACAGGACAAACTAAATCCCCATAGCTACACACACACACACACACCAACGAAAACTAGGCACCTTCAGTTTCCTCAGTGGTTCAAACATTTGATTTAATTTTCCCTCAACACTCACTAGCCAATCACAAGGCAGAAGGCTAGCACACCGGCCTATCAGAAAGACGCGTAGAAATATGACGTATGACTCACTTCCGTTCAAACATCTAGCTATATCGCATGTATTTATTTTAACATCAATATATAAACCTCCTGTCAATAAATATAAACATATAAATATATATTTATCTACACGTGAACTCGTTTTAAGTAACGTAAAGAGCAATTATTGACCGGAGAAAAGCCACAGACGGACGGATAGAAGGAGTGTTGTTAGGCTAAGCTAAGCTAGGCTAAGCTAGCGGTCATGGCTAGTGCTGCGAATACAAACATGAACGCTGTCCGGGAAACGATGGACGGTGAGTGTGCGAATTGTCACTAAAGTCATCGTTAAGTTGCAGAAAAAGAAGTGTATTATTTTGTATTATATCGTACTGAGTGTCGTTGAGGTGTATCCTGAAAAGCCAGCTAGCTATTAGCTCTATATATCTATTTTATTCCATGCTCTAATAAACAAATAAATGACAAATAATAATAAATTAACGACGTTATCGTTTTTTAAAGTGACTCTTTATCGTCATGTTATGCAAACAAATACAAAAAAATGGACTACTAAAATATAATTATTCTTTTTATGAATATTCATGACATGCAAATTGGACACGCCCCCCAACCCTGGTATATTTAAGTGTTTTTTTTTGTTTGTTTTTTTGATTGATCACGTGATTTGGTAACTAAAGTGACCATGCATTCAGTTTAACGTGTCTGGTGTGGAATGGCCCTGATCTGATCCCCTCAGAAAGTGGTCTATGTAAGTTTTTCTCCATGTGCTTGTCTGTGACACGCTCACACCCATTCACACCTGTATTTAGAGCGAAACAGATGTCATACCAGGTGTGAATGGGGGATGTTCTCTGTGATTATACCACGTCGCTGTTCTCGATACTGATGGGTTTAAAAGGTGCTGATTAAGTTTCTGTAACTGCAGCTTTGACAGTATGTCCGGTCGTTATCCAAATCACAGGTTTATATTTACATTACGTTATATTTTTATCTCATTCTATACAACTGAGCAATTGAGGGTTAAGGCCCTTGCTCATTGGCTCAGCAGTGGCAGCGGGATTTGAGCTCACAACCTCCCGGTCAGTAGTCCAACACCTTAAACACTAGGCTACCACAGCTCATTCCGATATGTCATTGTATGGTGGAAGCTGCACATAATCTAATTTACATATTATACATTATCTAATTTACTTACTTAGATTATACATAATATAATTTTCATTGTTGTACTTTATAATCATTAACTGATTATAAAAGCAATTAATAGAGTTTTTTTTTTTTAATATTTGATTTATTTTTATTTTTTTGGCTCCAGTCTAGCATTCGGGTTAAACAAGATACAGAATTTATTTGCGTTAACTACAGAACCTGCTGGTATTGGAAAAATAATAAATTCTGGAGCGGTCACAGGAACATGCAACAAACACAAAGATTGTGATTATATTCCTATAAAAGCACACTCCGTTGTGTTTATTCCTCATGTGGATGTACATGTAGTGACTTCACTTATCACGTTCTCTAGCAATGGGGGTTGTTGAAATAATATAAAATACAGTTTTACACACTAATTAACAGGTGAGAAAACCTTTTTGAAAAAAAAAATCATCAGGTTGTCATGCTGTTGTTCGTCAGTTTGTTGTTTTTTCCTCTCAGATCTGTACTCTGTGTGTTTTTCAGTTCTCTTGGAGATCTCGAGACTCCTCAACACTGGACTCGACATGGAGTCGTTGTCCATCTGCGTGCGGCTATGTGAGCAGGGCATCAACCCAGAAGCTCTTTCCTCTGTTATAAAAGAGCTACGCAAAGCCACAGACACACTCAAGGTAACTAAAATATATTTAGGTAACTACTTCATTCAAACAAGTGATTAGAAATAAAAAAAAAAATACATTGTTATGGGTAGATTTTGAAAAAGGCCAGTTTACCTCAGAACCTTTTCTAAAGTGACCTGAACACTGACTGCACACCAGACCTCATCACCCAACATCAGTACCCGATCTCACTAATGGTCTCCATAGCGACGCTCCAAAATCTTGACCTTCCCGGGATGTATGTTCTTATAACAGCAAAGGAGGAATAATTTTGGTTTAATCAAATGGTTTATTTTCATTTCAATGAGATAAAACAGTTTACCATGTTGTCTGAAGCCAGTATGCAAGTGTTTCTGGATATTGGGTTGTGTTCTAGTCTGAGACTGAACCTTATATGACGCGTCTGCTGTGAATTCAGGGTTGGTGTCATCATGTTTACACGCAACGTTGCATGTAAATACGTTGCAGGTTCATGTAAATTGCACTGCATGTGCTAAATGAACGATTTGCATAACAACAGCTGATATTTTTGCACTTGATAAAAAAAAAATTCTCTGAACTGCAAGTTTCATTAACGCGCAAAATGTTGTTTTTCATGTGAAAGCCAGAATTCCCTGCGGACGTTGTTAGGGAATGTTCCCTGCAAAAGTTTCCCATAGACTTTTGTGTAGTTTTTTTTCTTTTCATTCATTCATATTTTTTTATCAAGTGTTCAAACATTCAAACTTTTCAGGAGGAAAAGCAAAAATTAGGAGCAAAATACGTTTCCTTTTTTTTTCCTCTTTGTTTTTTTTTTTAATTTCTACTACTTTATTTCTTCTACTACTAGTGTATCGATTATAGTTTTATACAAATACATGATTCCTTACAGATGGACACGGCTACATTATCTTTGTCTTTCTTTCTGTTCCAGGCCTCTGACAACAGCACAAGCCAAGGATGAGGAGAAATGTCACTAAGCTCGATGTCTTTTAATACAAAAATTAAGAAGAAATTTCAACAATTCACCAAGAGACTGTACTATTTAATACAGCATATTTTTCCCTGTTTTTTTTCCCCTTCATTCAGCCTTGTTTTTCTTTCTCTTTGTAAAATGACCCTTTTGTCTGTGCACAATCAACTTTGTGTGCTTTCATAAAGCCAGTATTTTAAGTCAACAGTTTTTTTGAGATGTCCTCAGATTTCAGCAGTGTTTGTGTTTTGTCCACTAGATGGCGACATTATGCAGCTCTGAGTCATCCTATAGCTTCTAAGTCATCCTATATGATTATATCCAGGTCTGTGGTTGGACCTTATTGTTCCAAAAAACGGAGTTGATGTACATGTTTAGTTTGTGTTTCTGTTACACGTTCTAGAATGAAATGTTTGCAATAAACAACTCGCATACATATTTTTTTTTAGAATTTAGAAGCTTTTATTTCCGTTCTGCCAGAAAGGGTGACTGTACAATACATCCATCAGAGTACATTAACACATAAAAAGTGCAACAGTTAGGTCCAATGTTTTACCTTAACAGTGTTCCTTTACAAATAAAAGAACAAAATAACGTGTAGGTCAAAAAGTGACTACCATAAAAGACTTTAAAAGGTTTCATAAATATTAACATGAAAGAAAAGGTATTACATGAAAGAAAACATCATCGCTGTTCTTTTGGGCCACAGTTTCCAAACTACATTTTACTCTGTATTTCCCTGTTTTGCTGTAAACTGTACAATCTTGATCCACTAAAATCTAAATTCTGTTTTGTTTGTTATTTTATTTTTTTACACTTTTTCATGCAACAGGTTTTTTTTTTCTTACATATCATGAACTCGTAAGTCGTCTCTGCTCGTCCATTTCTCTTAAAACAGTCCGGTTCAATGCTTGCTTTAGCAGAAGCTGCTAATAGATCAGCATGAGAGAAAACTTGTAGCCAGTGCCGGCTTCATTAGCGTCCAGCAGGGCTGGAGTTGTGCGAGGTGCTTGTGTCCTTGGCTCCTGCAGACAGAAGGTCCCCCATGGCGATGGAGAACTCATTTAGCTGATGCGTCTTTAATCGCCTTGGCCGTATGGAGACATGGCCTCTCTATTCAGAGAGAGAGCTCTCCTGGAGTACGTCCTCTGATTAAATGTGATGATTTAATTACGGCGAGCGTAAGCCAAGCATTCGTCACTGTAGTGCTTTGTTTATGGAGTTAACGTATGGGATGGCTTTATGAACCAGCAGTGCGAGTGGCTTGTTAGTATGAAGTAGCTTCCTGGCATGAAGCATTTTGTCGTGCATTACAGGCATTGAATTTGAGTCTGTTTGCTAATCCGAAGAAAGCGTTTCATTTACGGCTTGTTTTTATAAAGTATTAGCACACAGTGCACAAATTATTTGATTGTAGACCAGGTTCTTAAGCCAGAACCTTAGAATTCACTGGATTATCTGATACGTTTCAACAATAAATAGAAAGAACTAGTTCTATTTCTATTTCTTCCTCACCACCATCACCTCTGTTTTTCTCATTTAAACACTCTCTCACTCTCACACATTTTCTACCGCTTATCCGAACTTCTCGGGTCACGGGGAGCCTGTGCCTATCACAGGCGTCATCGGGCATCAAGGCAGGATACACCCTGGACGGAGTGCCAACCAATCGCAGGGCACACACACCTCATTTAAACATAAAACATATAATTTATCAAGAATTATATATTTCTTGGGGAAGGCACGGTGGCTTAGTGGGTAGCACGTTTGCCTCACACCTCCAGGGTCTGGGTTCGATTCCCGCCTCCGCCTTGTGTGTGTGGAGTTTGCATGTTCTCCCCGTGCCTCAGGGGTTTCCTCCGGGTACTCCGGTTTTTCTCCCCCGGTCCAAAGACATGCATGGTAGGTTGGCATCTCTGGAAAATTGTCCGTAGTATGAGAGTGTGTGTGCCCTGCGATGGGTTGGCACTCCGTCTAGGGTGTATCCTGCCTTGATGCCCGATGACGCCTGAGATAGGCACAGGCTCCCCGTGACCCGAGGTAGTTCGGATAAGCGGTAGAAGATGAATGAGTGAGTAATATATTTCTGTAAAGCTGTTTTGTGACAATGTCCATTGTTAAAAGTGCTAGAGAAATCAAATGTACCGTAAAAGAAAAAAGTGCAGAAATATTTATAAATTTTTAGAAGTCAAAAGTTTCAATGAGAAAATTGGGTCAAACTGGATGAGAAAATACACTGACTGGTTAAAACTGTGACAGTCAAAACACTCATGATAATGGCTAATTATCATATATCTAAACGCTAATGCGTGTATTAATTGCTTTAATTAGCGAAGCAGCTAAAGGAAAAAACAATGTCAGGGCTTTTTAATAATGCATAAACCTTTAGCAAATGTTTATGTAAATTCCCCCGTGTTCTGTTTCACTTACAATGTTTGTAATTAAATCGCAACGTTGTGTGTTCGACTATGTAATGATTCATAGTTTCTACGTAAAGTTATTAATTTCATCTTTTATCCTTCCGAGTGAGGCAACAGGGTGGTTCCTTTTCCAGGTAGGTGGAAAACATCTGGTATTAATCTAAAGTTGATGAATTTGATTGAAAAATAAAAACCTTGCGCAAGGTTAATTGGATGTTTAAAATGTAAACTGCTAATTATTGTAATAATGCAGATTAATTTAGGAGTCTGCTATTTATTTTTTTCCAGCATTAATAAACCCTGTTAGATATCTGTTTGACCTTAAAGTCTGCATCTAAAGCTGATTTTACAACGTGGATGCAAAATAAAGGTCGCTACAAATGAATAGACCCATTCTGAATGGATTCATTTTTGTTCCGTGGATTTCACGGGAATTATTGACCTTTAGGGGGGGGGGGGGTTGCGACAGGTGAAGGTGGGGCAGTTTTATTTCTAACCTTATAAAGAGACAGAGTACAGCATGTGATGATAAGGTCATCTATCTCGTCATTATGAGCACTTAAATGAAATCAATTAATTAATGTGATAAAACAGATCACTATTAAACTACATTGACTATTGAAATACACTGGAAAATATCAGGTATTGAAAATGGTAAGCGTTATATTCGGATGGCGTATCGCTTTGGGAAGGTGAGTCTTCTACTGTTCAACAGGAAGTGGATTTAATATATGTTCATGTAATGAGGGGCTTTAAAGGTCACTATATGTCACTATATACACTACAGTGTGACTATTTTCCAGAGCAGCTCAGACGAGTTCAGATTAGCTTTCCTCTCACAATATTCTTTATTTATATTTGATTATGAATCTTCTGCGCTTATCATCTAAATTTAAGACTATTTTCCAGAGAAGCTCAGACGAGTTCAGATTAGCTTTCCTCTCACAATATTCTTTATTTATATTTGATTATGAATCTTCTGTGCTTATCATCTAAATTTAAGACAAACCCAAGCTCTGGTTATGTTTTTTTTCTTCATCCAGCACAAATTGTAAGCCTTTTCTTTACTCACTAACTCTGTCGTAGTGTTTGTTAAAGTTTGGGAGGAAATTCTTCATAATAAAACAAAAACATTACTTGCTAGAGAGGTCATTGTAAAATCTAACATGCATTAGCATGAACCATAAGAGACAATAAGCTAGTAATGTATAGCTTTTTAGAGCACTATTTAGCTATAGGATATATACATCACAGATATTGAATAGCTAATACTACTATACTAGAATTCTGGAATACTATAATAGCTAATATTAGTATCACTAATAGCGTTTTGTCTACGCTAAAAATGTCTATGTAGCTATAAGACCAGCTAGGATATGACAGAGGTGGGAGTAAGTCAAGTCGAGTCTTTTTATAATATTTGTCAAGCAAGTCTCATCTCAAATTTGCGACTTAAGTCTGACCCGAGTCAAGTCGAGTCCCCATCTCGAAGTCATTTACCTCAAGTCTCAAGTTATGAATGTCAAGTCTTTTTTTAATATTTGTCAAGCAAGTCTCGTCTCACATTCGCGACTTAAGTCTGACTCGAGTCAAGTCGAGTCCCCATCTCAGAGTCATTTAACTCAATTCTCAAGTCATGAATGTCAAGTCAAAGTCAAGTCGAGTCTTTTTTTAATATTTGTCAAGCAAGTCTCAAGTCTCAAATATGCGACTTAAGTCTGACTCGAGTTAAGTCATATGACTCGAGTCTCCCATCTCTGGCATACGATTCAGAAAGGTAATCTAGGAAGGCTGTTTGCTAGCGACTATTTCTGTGAGTAAATAACATCCCTAGACAAAAAAAAGAGAAAGATTTGTTTCCAAATTCATGCTCACACCTCCACTGGAATTAATAACGCTGCCAGTCCAGTAAAGTAAGATAAATTTTAACCTTGTAATAAGTTCTATTAATTTAAGCACACTTCTCCAGCTAGAGTTTGTCATCTAATTTATTGTTTCACCTGAAGTTTTGAGGTTCAGTGATTCTCCAGGCAAAGTTAAAGCCCCAATGTTATATCTTACTAGTCAAAACTGTCAAACACAGGTTTGACCGTATATACTCTGTAGTCCTCATAGTGGCATGTGTCAGTGTTCAGGACACACAGTGTTTTATTCACACTATAACTAATCACACTCTACTGGATTCTGAACAGATAGGATGGGAATTGAGCAGCTTGGCCCATAACCTTTATTGTCACTTCTACCACAAAGTCTCTACTTGGAAATTAATCCACAGTAATAGGCCACAACAGTGCACCATGCCACTGAAAGTGACACTCTGGTGATTAAGTACCAGAAAAACAAGCTTAAGCAAGGCGCAGCTTTCTCATTCAGTGGCGCCTGAGATTAAGCTTTACATCACAGCTGTCCAGCTCCAACTTGAACTCTTCCTGGATGTCGGCTCTGTTTCCAACTCAATCCGTAGTGCATCAATCCCCATTACTTCCTAATGATCAGCCTTATAGAGCGCTGTCACCTGCGCGCCCATTTTCATCAGTGTCGCCAGCGAAATGGTGCTTCGGCTCCCATTAACCCGCGCCTGGCCCAGTCGCGCTCCTCACTAGAAGACAAACAAAAGAAGCTGATGATGCTGGTGCTCGCCTTTGCGACAGCACTATTTATAATGATTAATGAGCCCATGGTTTTTGTTGATTACGGCGCTGCCAGGTCTCGATACTTGTTTCAATTAAGCGTTCTGAAGGTCGCTAAACCACGTTTCGCACCCCCGCACGCGCATAATCCATTCCCATTAGCGATGATACAGTGAGGAGACATGGCTTTACCAGCTTCAAGGAGGCTAGCCATGATGAGGTCTCTATCACATTCATTTAGAAGCGATGACTGACTGACCTCCTGTTTCTCCCAGGGGACTCAGCGCAGAGCTCCCGGTGAATGTGTTGATGTTTGTCTAAGTGCAGATGGACTAATGTTTATGTGCTATCAATCTGATCAGGGAAACACCTCCTACTGCATGCTGAGATTGGTCAGACATTGATGTTGACAGCACCGGAAGCCCCTTGTCATTCTCAATCAGACCACATTGTACAAAAGTCTACAGGGAGAGTGGACTTCTTAATGTACCTTTGTTTATTTCAAGGTAGCATCAGTCGTAAAGTTTTGGATTACTAACCGAAGATTGTAAAAGATCGTAAAGATGACGATCTTCGGTCCTTCTGTCTCATTTTTTCACTCAGTTGTAAGCTGATTTGAATAAAAGCATCTAAATAAAAAAAAGATGTAAATGTAAATGATGTAAATAAAAGCAGTCTTTGGTATTATTTGCTGGTACAGTGATAGAAGATGAATATCAACCATGACAAAACATTAATCCAAAATATCGAACATTAGACTACTTCTCTGGCCTTTATTTTCAGGAAGAGCCAGCTTCATATTTTTCCTCTAACTAGGCACTTTTCCCAAGCTCAATTTTCTTTGATGGCAGCTCCTCCTTATAAAATGACTCTCTCCAAGGCTGTGTGTCAGTGCCTGGCGTTTATGTTGACAGGCCTCATGCTCTCCACTTTGATTCATTTGGCCATGATGAGATTCAAGAGGATTTTAGTTCTCATTCCAACATTTCAACCATGCTGGATAAGATGAGTTACGGCATTCATAGTCAGAATTTGTTTCAAAATAAATAAAAAGGCATCTACTGCTAGTTTACCTGCCGTTAGTTTACACTAGATCTGGATCCATCCTCGGATATATTACGGAAACTCTAAATCTGTGCATCACTGAATAAAATCAAACTGAAATAAATTTCAATCCTGTTCGCATCAATCAGGCTTGGAAAATTAAACGATGCAGCTGTCTAGCTATCAATGTGTCAGTGATGAGGTCTGTAAGATGTACGAAAGTTAGCTAATATGGCTATTGCTAGCTAGCTATGATCATTGACTAAAATGCACCTGCTATTTGCCAATACTTTATTTATTGTTATTACATAGACCATATACACATATTTGCATATTTATTTTTCTATTTGCACTTCTGGTAGATGCTATATATATAACTGTTGGAAAGAGTCAGGCTGTAAATATATAATTATGATGCTAGCAAGTTAACAATTGTAAAATTCTAATATCTGCAAGTACTGTAGATAAAATATTCATTCAATTTCTACCGCTTATCCAAACTTCTTGGGTCACGGGGAGCCTGTGCCTATCTCAGGCGTCATCGGGCATCAAGGCAGGATACACCCTGGACACATGCCAACACATCGCAGGGCACACACACACTCTCATTCACTCACACACTCACATACTACGGACAATTTTCCAGAGATGCCAATCAACCTACCATGCATGTCTTTGGACAGGGGGAGGAAACCGGAGTACCGGGAGGAAACCCCCGAGGCACGGGGAGAACACACAAACTCCACACACACAAGGTGGAGGCGGGAATCGAACCCCCAACCCTTTAGGTGTGAGGCGAACGTGCTAACCACTAAGCCGCCGTGCCCCCATAGGTCAAATATGATATAATACATTGTTAAATTGCTACTTAGATTACTAGAAACATGTCATTCATTGAATGAATGTAAGGATGTGTTCAGCAGAAAAGAAATAACTGCCGCTAGCTCAGTATCCTCAGGTGATGCATAAATAATAAAATAGAAACTGTGTTTTTTTGGGGAAAAATTAGAATTTTTTTTTAAAAATTACAGAGCTATCAAAGGATTCGATTACTGTAAATATGATTAACTTGGTAGTTAGCTAATTAGCCACTATCTATATTTACTATATTTAGTCCCACAGGGTTTTAGACTGATGGTATCCTTAGTCTGTGACCTAGTGAAAAAGTGTTGATGTATTGGGGAACATCAGGCATTAAAACAGAATTTTGTAGCAAAATTGCTAATTTTTGTTCTTTCTAATTATCATGTGGAAGCAAATACAAGATTTAAAATCGATCAGATTTTAAGCAGTCTAAAATTATTGCCCCACAAACAGAGCAGTGGCTATTCGCCTTCACACCGAGATGAAGAGGACAGGCTGCTCCTTCACCTTAATTTGTTTAACTCTAAAGGTTAAGACTTGAATGTGGATCAGTGTCATCTATTCCTGTGGGTCTTGCTATAGCTACTCCCCAAGTGACTGTGTGGAAGTCTTTATTCACGTCCACTTCACTCTTTGAATGAAGGTTATTTGCCAGCTGAAGGAGCCTTCTAGTTTGTGTGTGATGGATGTTACGTGGAGTGAACACACCAGGGGCTCAGGTGTGTGTGTGTGTGTGTGTGTGTGTGTGTGTGTGTGTGTGTGTGTGTGTGTGTGTGTGTGTGTGTGTGTGTGTGTGTGTGTGTGTGTGAGAGAGAGAGAGAGAGAGAGAGAGAGAGAGAGAGAGAGAGAGAGAGAGAGAGAGCGAGCATGTGCATTCACGAAAATGAAAAAGAGCGATAGAGGGAAGATGCTCTATGATCTGTGAAGAACCCGCGTACGAGAGAGAGAGCACCTGAGAGCAAGTCCGGTACTTATGGAGCAAATCCATCAAAATCAGCATGCTGTTAAGCATTAGCAAATAGCCCTCGACCTCTTTCCACCTCTGAACAAAAAAAAAAAGAAAAAAAAAATATTACACCACCGCTGAGGTCACAAGAGTTACCTGAAGTGTTTTTTTTTTTGTTTTAAAGAAGTGAATAAGTGCTAATAAATAGTAGTAGAATAGTAAATTAGTGTTTGTGTTATAACCTTGAACTGGTGTTAGCGCTCATTTGAGATGCTTCATAAGATAGCTAGCATGATGCCCCAACCTACTCTGTTCAGAATAATTGGCAGCTCCTTAATTAGGTAGCAGACCTTTTTTTTCTGCTGAGGAGAAATGGAGTGTTTTCTTCAAAAATTCCTCTAAACGGTGCATCGTTTACGGCTTCTACGTTGTGGGCAATAATTATGGTCACTTGTCCAAAGTACTTTGTTTATATTTACAAAGTGAATTGTTTGTATCTTTGTTCATATTTGTAGTTAATTTTAGCGAGCTACAATAATTTATGTAGCAAGCTTATAGTAATGTTCTACAGTAGTTAGCTTTAGCTTTAGCTTTAACTGTGCTATCTCTCTCTCTCTCTCTCTCTCTCTCTCTCTCTCTCTCTCTCTCTCTCTCTCTCTTGTGTTATTTATTTATTTGCAATTTTTATCTTTTGATTTTATTTTTCCTCTTTCCCTTTTAAAAAAATAACAAAAGTAGCCAAAAATTTGGGAATTGCTCTTCACGGTTGTTCTTTGTTTCTCTGTTCTTTTCAGAAATTCCATCTTTCCATGCGTAATTAAACAAATTTGATTGAAATTGAGTTTGATTTCTGGAGTTGACTTTTATTAATTGCAAATTAGCCACCTTCTATCACTAAGATCAATTCTGTCCCTTATTTAAAAAAAAAAAAAGTTAAATGCTCATTCAACCGATCGTGGATGAAAACCAGGAGGAAATGCAGTGGTATTTAAGAAGTGTTTCCAAGATCAAGCTCATCTCGATAGCAGTCTCTCCTGAGAGGAATGAGAGTCCTGTAATGTACAAACCCGATTCCAAAAAATTTGGGACACTGTACAAATTGTGATTAAAAAAGGAATGCAATAATGTACAAATCTCATAAACTTATACTTTATTCACAATAGAATATAGATAACATTTCAAATGTTGAAAGTGAGACATTTCGAAATGTCAGTCCAAATATTAGCTCATTTTTGATTTCATGATCCGCGCTACACATTCCAAAAAAGTTGGGACAGGTAGCAATAAGAGGACGGAGAAGTTAAATGTACATAGAAGGAACAGCTGGAGGACCAATTTGCAAATTATTAGCAATTGGCAACATGATTGGGTATAAAAAGAGCATCTCAGTGTGGCAGTGTCTCTCAGAAGTCAAGATGGGCAGAGGATCACCAACTCCCCCAATGCTGCGGCGAAAAATAGTGGAGCAAAATCAGAAAGGAGTTTCTCAGAGAAAAATTGCAGAGTTTGAAGTTATCATCATGCACAGTGCATAATATCATCCAAAGTTTCAGAGAATCTAGAACAATCTCTATGCGTATGGGTCAAGGTCGGAAAACCATACTGGATGCCTACTGGATGCGTACATACAGGAATGCTACTGTAATGGAAATCACAACATGGGCTCAGGAATACTTCCAGAAAACATTGTCGGTGAACACAATCCACCGTGCCATTCGCCGTTGCCGTGCCATTCGCTTCTTTTTTTCTTTCAAAAAAAGAAGCCGTATCTAAACATGATGCAGAATCTCAGCCTTTTTTCTCTGGACCAAGGCTCATTTAAAATGGACTGTGGCAAAGTGGAAAACTGTTCTGTGGTCAGACGAATCAAAATTTGAAGTCCTTTTTGGAAAACTGGGACGCCATGTCATCCGGACTAAAGAGGACAAAGACAACCCAAGTTGTTATCAGCGCTCAGTTCAGAAGCCTGCATCTCTGATGGTATGGGGTTGCATGAGTGCGTGTGGCATGGGCAGCTTACACATCTGGAAAGGCACCATCAATGCTGAAAGGTATATCTAAGTTCTAGAACAACATAAACTCCCATCCAGACGTTGTCTCTTTCAGTTGCATTTTCCAGCATGACAATGCCAGACCATATTCTGCGTCGATTACATCATGGCTGCGCATTGTGACAAAGAAAACCTAAGACAGTTGAGCAACTGGAAGCCTGTATTAGACAAGAATGGGACAACATTCCTATTCAGAAACTTGAGCAACTTGTCTCCTCAGTCCCCAGACATTTGCAGACTGTTATAAAAAGAAGAGATGATGCCACACAGTGGTAAACATGGCCTTGTCCCAACTTTTTTGTGATGTGTTGATGCCATGAAATTTAAAATAACTTATTTTCCCCTTAAAACGATACATTTTCTCAGTTTAAACATTTGATATGGCATCTATGTTGCATCTATGTTGTAAAATATTGAAACTTCCACATCGTTGCATTCTGTTTTTACTCACAATTTGTACAGTGTCCCAACCTTTTTGGAATCGGGTTTGTATAATACATGCTTAAGAAATCCACAATTTAATTCTATAAATGACTATAGATCCTGGGATTGAAAGCTGAGGAATGAAATGGATTTCACGGTACTGTATGTGTTATGGCTTAGTCTGTGCTTTGGGGTACGCAGAAAGACACGTTCCCGGTTCTTCAAGTTACATTACAAAAAAATATCATGATCTGGGGTTTCATGATATGTATGTTAAAAAAGTAAAATAATAACAAAAATAAAATAGAAATATTATATAATCTGTAGAAGATAAAATTCAAAGTCCAATTAGTACATTTAGTTAGATGTATTTGGTAAATATCGTTATTTATATAATGTATTATATCATGTAGAATAATAGTGGAATATGATTAAATCATTTATAAACATTCCTTAATTAGATTTTAATTGGATTTATTTTAAAGAAGATACCGATTCAAGTTAAAACTAACCGAAGCATTATATATATTACACTTATTTTAAACTGATTGCGGTCTCTTGCACATTCCTACCGTTCCAGTTCCACATCATTTGCCGAAAAATACATGCTTTTCAATCCGGTGAAGGACACATTTAAATCAGACCACGCCAAAAATCACATCCATCCTGCCGAGATGATACAGTGCTGACGTTTCGTCAGAGGTGAGTTATGGCACTGAGCATCAGTGACCGCGGCAAATTCCATCCTCCCCTGAAGGACCTTTGTGGAAATGGCACGATTAATCCATCAGAAGAGGTGTGCGCATGGCAAGGAGAATTAAATTACCACGGACTCATATTTATCAAGATTATCATATTTATCAAGCGAGAACTCTGGTTCAGGATCAACTCCCTCCTGTAAATGTGATTGTCTTGATCATGATGTGAAGTGTGACAGCTGATCTTAGATCAGGGTTTTGATTCGAAAAGGTCCCCTACAGTATATGACCCATTCAATGCAAATAACATTTTAAGGTGTGGTGGATTTGGGATGGATGATGCATTTTACTTTATCCCTTCCAGAAATGAATGGTAGGACATATCACCTTAGAGCTCAAATTGAAAGTGTTATTTGTCTCAAACTCTATAGTGATGTGATATAAGGAGGCTGTAGGTGTACACATGTCGTTCTCTTTTTGTAGAGGTGTATCGATCGGAATTGTGCTGTGATCAAGTCTGTAAAGATTTTTACTTGTGAAATGCAAGGTAAGTTTATGTACACACACTACACACACACACACACACACACACACACACACACACACACACACACACACACACACACACACACACACACACACACACCTCTCTTTCTATTAGTCACTCTGTTGCTTGTATTGCCCATTTATCAGGCACTTAAGAAATAGATAGCACGTTTCTCTCTCCCTCTGTCTCTCTTCCTGTCTATCCTGTATAGTCTCATTGATCGAGGATCATTCAAAGGCGCTAAATGTACATTATAACAAATGTTCTCTTTGCATTACAATGGAGCGAAACGCGGTCGATGTGGAGGTCAGGAAATAGAGTTCAGCTACAGCACCGAAAGGAAAGTGAATGAAGTGATGCCGCAGCCATGTCAGTGCAGTGAATAAGAGCTCTAACAGACATTATACCAGAAAATAAAGGAAATACTTTATTTAAAAAAAAATTAGCTGGGATCAAGGTTCCAGACCTCATCATCCAACAGCAGTGCCTGATCTCAGTAATGCTCTTATAGCTGAATGATCACAAATCCACACAGCCGCATGACAACATCTAGTGGAAAGCCTTAGCAGAAGAGTGGAGAGTATTATTACTGCAAAGGAGGGACTAAATCTGGAATAAAATGTTCAACAAGTTCAAAAAGACAGGCTTAATGCGATTGACAGTTGAAAGAGTTATGTCATCCCTGACATCTAGAGAGTACATCCAATTTTGCTCTCTTGGCTCTTGCTAATTACCAACATGCAGCTCCAGGATTCTCTGTTCAACCCTGAGCTTAGGTTACTGTCTGCATTAAGTTTTGCATGTTTGCATGACTGATGTTCCATCCAGGACAAGGTCCAACATTGAGTATGAATGAATGTAGGATAAACGTCCAGATTTTCGTGGTCAACCCTTCCATAGACTTCCATCTGAGAAGATGTTTCAATGTCAGTGGTCACAGTACATGTTAAATGATAAGATTAAAACATGTTAAGCTCTCAGACTATCATTTATCTACAGTCTGTTCTCAGGGCCATTACATGATCTGGCAGCTCTTTAGTATTAGGGCTACAAAAATAAATAGCCATCACACGCCATGGTGTGCGAGACCACACACGCGCTTGTTTAAGTCTTGTTTATTTCCCCCTGTTGTTTCATGAGCAAATTGTAGCACTTTAACAGACGCCGACGCTGACAGCAGCAAAAAGTGTTGTAAAATGTCACGGCGACGCTAAATCCAGGCGACAGGTCTTAAGTGGCGCAGAAATTGGGGACACAAGAGACTTTGTGATAATTGTATTGGATGTCACGGGCCTGGGCGTGTGGTCGGGTTTGACAGTATTAATTTAGATGAATGCCTTCTTCCAACAGAGATACTGTTCATAATGTCTTGGGGATGAAGCAGCGTAGAGGTAGAATGTTATTCATTACCAAATATTATGAAAAGATTAACAGACTATGCCTCTGTGTTCTCTTGTAGAAAGATCAATTCGTTGAGTTTCCATTCGTAGACCGTCACAAAAAAGTATCTTTGCTCGTCATTGATGTGGTTTACCTCAAAGGGAATGCCTTTAATCCCTTTTCTTTGTAACTTTAAACCTGGGAAAGTGAGTGCAGTGTTTCTTTAAGACATATAATATCCAGTGGGACATTAAAGACTACAGATTTACACGTGGTTAGTTTTAAAGGGACGTTCATTTGTACACGTGTTAGATACCGATTTTCATCTTCAGTTTCATTTTTGCTTTTGAATTGAGAAATCTTGGCTTACATCACGGCTTAACAAAAGACGACACCAGACGAAATATATTACAGGCAATGAAATAAACTATAAAAAAAGATTAGTCACGGTCACAGATCGAATTTTTCAGCTGTCTTCAACTGTATAGTTTGGGTGAGTTTGTTCCTGCTGTGCCCTCAGCTTCCTGGTCTAGGCTGAGAGGAATGGAAGTTGATATGGTTTTCTTCTGTTGTAGCTCATCTACCTTAAAGTTTGACATTTTGTGCATTTCTGAGACACTTGGTGTGTTCACCATATTTATATAAAGTGGTTATATGAGTTACCGTTTACCAATTATACATTACATAAGTTACCTGCCTGGGCGTTTTCCTCTGATATCTCCACAGCACAGCATTTTCAGCTGCAGAACATCTGCTCACTGGATGATTCTTTTGTTTAACATTTTGTTATTTTTATGTAAACTGCTTAGATTTTTTGGATGTAAAAATAAAAAAAATCCAGAGAGATCATTCCTTTATGAAATACTCCATCCAGCTCATCAGTCTCAACCATGGCGCCATTAAAGTCACCGAGAAGTCACTGACTTTGCTGTGAACATTAACTGAAGCTCTAAGATTTTCTGCATCGTGTCGATCTGACATGATTGACTAATTAAAGAGCTGCATGAATGTGTAGGTGTATGCGTTCTTAATAAAGCGGATGACGAGCGTATGTGTAAGTGATGATCCAGAGACGGTTTAAGGTACAAATGTGTTCATTGAAATATTGATCAAACTTTGTCAAACTGTCACTCATTCATTCATTCATTCATTTTCTACCGCTTATCCGAACTTCTCGGGTCACGGGGAGCCTGTGCCTATCTCAGGCGTCATCGGGCATCAAGGCAGGATACACCCTGGACGGAGTGCCAACCCATCGCAGAGCACACACACACACACTCTCATTCACTCACACACTATGGACAATTTTCCAGAGATGCCAATCAACCTACCATGCATGTCTTTGGACCGGGGGAGGAAACCGGAGTACCCAGAGGAAACCCCCGAAGTAAGGGGAGAACATGCAAACTCCACACACACAAGGCAGAGGCAGGAATCGAACCCCAACCCTGAAGGTGTGAGACGAACGTGCTAACCACTTAGCCACATGACCCCCACATTGTCACTCGTGCATCACAATTTCAAAAGAAAAGCTGACTCTTAATTCAAAAGCACAGGCAAACAATATTAAGTTCATATAGCTGTTTTCATAAAGACATAACTGAAAGTCTTGTCCTTAATTTCTAAATGCTAACAGGACAAAATTAACTGTTTTTTAACTGTGAGTTTTTTGTTTGGTTTTCTATTGCCCTTTTTCATCATTCATCATATTTCATCCATCATTCATATCACTTATCTAATCTGTTATTAGAAATATAATAGACTCTTTCTACTGAGGAGACTAAGATCTTTTGGAGTGCAGGGAGAGCTACTGAAGACCTTTTTTTTTTGACTCTGTGGTGACCTCAGACATATTCCATGGTGCGGTTTGCTGGTGCAGCATCTCTACTGCAGAAAGGAAGAGACTGGACAAGCTGATCTGGAAGGCCAGCTCAGTCCTGGGGATTCCTCTGGACACTGTACAGGAGGTGGGAGAAAGGAGGATGGTAGCAAAACTATCATCATTGCTGGAGAACGACTCTCACCCCCTGTATGAAACGGTTTCATCTCTGAGCAGCTCCTTCAGTGACAGACCGTTACATCCTAAGTGTCTGAAGAAGCGATACAGACGCTCTTTTCTCCCTGCTGCTATAAGACTTTACAATCAAAGCTGCTCCCAGTGAACCAGTCACCATAATTACACACTGTTATTACACTGCTTAACACTGTTTAACTGCACTAATAAACAATAACGAAGGATTTTAAACATGTGCAATAACATTAATTTTGAAAAAGTGCAATGTTACCTATGTGCAATATGTCTTTCAGTGTAAAAACTACTCTTTTTTTTTTATATATTTTGTGTTGTATATACTGTATATTATATTATGTCCCTTTTTTAATATATATTTTGTGTTGTATATACTTTATATTATATTATGTCCCTATTCTTTTTATATATTTTGCTGCTGAGAGAAATCTCCCCATTGTGGGACGACTAAAGTTATATCTTATCTTATCTTTTCTTATAAACTTGCGAACCAAAAAGGAGAATATTGGCATCTTTTGAGAACGGTGTACAATGTTCAGTGGTCCATGATGAGTGCAAATAAGCAGGAAAATAATGACACTGATTATTTTCCTCATAGGCTTCATTAAAGTTCTTCCCAATAGGTGGCAGTATAAACACCTGTGTATGAGTTAACACCTGAGAGTGTGTGTGTGTTTGTGTGTGTGTGTGTGTGTGTGTGTGTGTGTGTGTGTGTGTGTGTGTGTGTGTGTGTGTGTACATGTCCTTGAGGTTAAGGTTAGGAGTTGAGTATAAGCACAATGGAAATACCACACAAATGCAATAAAACTAATAATGGTTTCATGGTGCCATTGTGTGTGTGTTTGTGTGTGTGTGTGTGTGTGTGTGTGTGTGTGTGTGTGTGTGTGTGTGTGTGTGTGTGTGTGTGTGTGTGTGTGTGTGCAGTGTAACACCAAAATAATGCAATTAGTCCTGTGATTACCACTTAATAACATTTGCGCACATTTTCTCCACCTCTTAATTAAAAACACTGTTTAAACCCATGTTTGCTTTCCAATCTCTCCTTCTCATTTTATAAAGTTCATCAATTAGATTTGATACCTCCATAAGGGGATGATGTATAATTGCCTTAATCATTTCTTATTCAAATTTCCACTCTGCTTTCTAAAGCATATCCATTTTGCTAATACCGTGTAATTAAAACATGTCATTGCACTACAAGGCTTGAGCTGTACCCTATTAATGACCGTGAAAATTGTTTTAATTAAATAGCCAATTATAGTAAAGTCCAGACTATGAGGACTGACATTTAAATGAGCTTTAATTTAAATGGCCTTCAGTATTTCTTCATCAAAGTTTTCACACAGGGAATTAATCAAAGTGAACCTCTGACACAAAGAACCAGAGTGCCATTACTTCTTCAACAAAACTTAGAGCCTAAATACCAAAAGGCTCCTAACTTCCACTACATACAGTCTGGAATAATAGGTGCACTGTGTTGCTAGTTGATTTGGTATTCAGCCATGTTATGATTGATCATCATCACCCATATCTTCATCTCTAAACACTTTTGGTTCACTCAGATTGAATACAAAAGTAGTTTATTGCGGTCCGGCCCAGTAAATGCATATTAATATTTCATCAGTGTATTGACTCTTTTATTAGAGTTTTTGTTTCATATAACAAACTAGTAGCATCAAAGATCTAATAGTTTGAGCTGCATCAGTTGAACTGAGAGGTCATTAATCTACTTCACACACAATCGTCTGTGTCAAAGTTACTTGTCTTTCATACTGTATGATTGCTATAAGTGACGGTGTGTTTTGTCTTTTCATAATGTTCACTAGATCTTCAGCTTGACGGCAAAGTTTTTTCCACCTTTTTTAAATAATTCAATTAAACCTAGATTGTATGATCACAGCTGTATTTAAAGATTACAGCTTGTTACACAGTGCAAGATGATGCCAATAAAGTCTTCTATAACACACTGATGGTGAAGATCCTCTAATGGCAGACCTGATACTAATAGAGTAGCTTCCTCTTTAGTTCTAGCATCGTCCAATCCTTTCCATATACTGTAAGCATTTATGGGAGCAGCATATACACTCTTTTCTCATTTTGATCACAATCCTTCTGACCCATGGCTGAAGAATTCATTATGAGTCGTTATTTCTATGTAGTCCCATTATCTTATATCACATCCCTCAAGTGTAAGGATGTGTTTCCATTTGTTTACAGAATAGATTTTTTTGGGAGAGATTCATGACTGTAAAACCTAAAGAAGTAAACATCACTCTAAAATCTTTCTGTAGTGCTCAGATAGATGTGGTGTGGTTTTCTTTCAAACTCATAATTTTTATTTATTTTTCTTCTATATGTTGTGTAGCCATAGAAGTATGCATTAAGGTAGTAAGGCAGTATGCTGTGTGGTTTTGGACACAACCTCTCCTACACCACTTGGCTCCTCCTCTCGTGCGCCACAACGGGACAGAGACGAGTGGTCCGAACGCGCGCTGCTGTCAGTCCTGTGCGCTGCGCTCGCGCTGTCACCGTAAAGCTTTGATCGATGCCGTGACTTCACATCGCCGCGTTTCACTTTATAGTCAAAACGGACTTTATAGTGTGTACAGTAGTTTGATCCACCTTCTTTTTAATCCTAAAGCACGTTTGTGATCATTTTCCATTAACAACAAAAAAAAAAGTTAACTCTGAGATCATGGCCACTTCGGTTCCTTTGCTTCCATCAGCGCCACTTGCGCATCACGCACCACCTCCGATTTCTATCTCTGCTTCGGCTGGTGGCGGCTCCTCGAGCCCGGCGAGTCTGTCTCCGTCTCCGTCATCTCTTGCTCCATCGGCAGCTTCGAGCCTGTTCCGCTCGGACCTGCTGCCTTCTGCGAGTCCGGCTCTCCCGGTTGGCAGCGCGCCGCACAAGCCCGCGTATGCCACGCCGTCTCCGGTGGAGAGCACGCCGCGCAACAACGAGTGTCGCCTGGTGGAGGTGCGCGGTGCCCGGCTCGCATCGTTCACCGTGGACGGTCGAGAGCTCATCTGCCTCCCGCAGGCGTTTGACCTCTTTCTAAAGCATCTGGTCGGTGGTTTGCACACCGTGTACACCAAGCTCAAGCGGCTGGAGATCACACCGGTGGTGTGCAACGTGGAGCAGGTGCGCGTGTTGCGCGGGCTCGGCGCCATCCAGCCCGGTGTGAACCGCTGCAAGCTCATCTCGCGCAGAGACTTCGAGGTGCTCTACAACGACTGCACCAACGCCGGGTGAGTAGCCAGGCTTTTTTAATGCTATGGACGTGTTGTTTGGTTGTTGTTTGTTTGTTTGTTTGTTTTTTGGGAAATGACTGAGATTTAGTCTGCACGACTCATAATAACTAACCTAAACGTGTATAGTGTAGAACGTCAGGCTAAAATAACTTCATCTCTCCGTCTAACTCTTTGTCTCGCGCTTGCGCTTCTTGCAAAATCACAACAATTCCCAAGATTCTTTGTTTTTAAGATTAAGGGGGAAAAAAGTAGGAACGGGGACTGAAGATCGAAAGTAAAAGATTCTGGACGTTACTTAGGTGTTTTCCAACTTTTCTTACCTTTGAAATCCTTCATGATTCTAAGTCAAGACAGGTTTGCGTCCTAAAAATAAATGAACGTCCCTAATTTGACACATTTACCAATGAAACCTCATCAACCCATAGTTGGGTTGATAGTCCGAATACATTTTCTTAAAAAAGTGAAATAAAGTTTGTTTTATAGCTTGTTTTAAACTTGAAGCACAGTGTGTGAGGTTGAAATATACAACTAGGATAGTGCACCAGTCTATCCCAGGACATTTAAGTATATATTAATTTTCAGTTCACTGAGAATTATGGTGTGTATGTATAATCAGCCTACTATGGGCACTTGTATAAACTTTTCAACATAGAACAAACCTCCAGGCCAGTACGTGTTGGTACTTTATGGAATAAAGCAGTGTTGATAAGGCATCTACACGCCTCTTTGGATCTTTTATTGTGGGTCATATCCTTATGATTGATAACACCAAGCCAGCTTTAGACCTGCTCTTGAATGGATTCCACTTTGCCAAGCTTGCTGCTCACCATCTGTTCCTTGTCATGGCAGCTTTTTGTCATTTGTGCATGTGGTAGGAATTTGTGCAGTGCAGGTTGGTTTGTATCAGAACTTACAACCGATGAACAGCCATGAGCAGTATTTTAGACATTGTTATTAGTGCTGAAAGCCTCTATTCTCTCTCTCTCTCTCTCTCTCTCTCTCTCTCTCTCTCTCTCTCTCTCTCTCTCTCTCTCTCTCTCTCTCTCTCTCTCCTGTGTGCGTGTGTGCTTTTGTGTGCGTGTTCATGATGAAGGGCGACTTGTCTATTTCCGCCTCAATCAGCTCTAATGCCTCAGTATTGATAACATGTCACGGCTTCATTCTGCTCGTCTCCTCTCCACTCAGCGCGCACTGTTGTTCTTTGCACAGTGAGAGATGTTCTGTACTTATCTCTTCTTGGAAACTGGAAAAACAACAAAACATGACTAATTAAAGGTTTTGCCTCCATCCATAAGCCTACTAAAGCCTATAATGTGAATACAGTGATAATAATTTCATTATAATAACAAACAGTAATTATCTCCAGCATGCAGTTGTAATCCAGTTTACACTATATTAACACTGTGGTTTCATTCATTTACAAATGTAATGAGTTCAGCCATGGGAAAGATAGATTAGAGGTTCTGGGTTTGCGGCACTGCGGTGATGTGTACATGTGTGCAAGTTTTGTTTTGTCCTTATTTCTGAATTAGAAGGATTTTTCCTTAAGAAATCTGGTGAAATATCACTTTTGGGTCCAGATTTTTGCCTAAATACATCACCAGAGCTGATTTCTAAAATTGTTCACATTTTTGTGTGTGTGTGTCTCAGTGCTTTATAAGACTACGAGTTATTGAACAAAGTAATACAGGCCTTTTTTCTTTGAAAGACACTTACTGGTGCAATGCTATCAATATATGTTAATATGCTTGTTATAGACCTGGATCAGTTTATGAATTCTTTAGATTTATTCCACACTGTTCTGTTGCCAAGTTTACTGATATTGTGTCGTCCATTTCCAGAATCTACAGTAATAACTAAGAGCCATAAATGTGATTAAAAGACTAGTTGCGATCGTTAGGGGTCCAAGCACTAGGACGCAAATCCATAGAAATGTCTTGATCAAACTTTTTTTTTCAGTCAAGAGACAATAATGTAAAAAATAAAAAATATAAAGCAGACTTTTAATTTTATTATTGGATTAATTAAGTAAATACTGAAAATCAGAGTAGTCAATTCAAACCTGTTATTCTCTTCCTGATCATTTCATCATAAAATTCTAAAATAAACAACCAAAGTGTCAAATTTAACGATTTTAAAGCGATAAACAACCATATCAACCAAAAGTCACATAACAGGATTATGAACATGTATCTCATTTCAGCACTGATTTATAGCTCCTAGAAAATCAAACAATAATATCTTTAGTGTTGGAGGAGCTTACCGTTAATTTAGAGTGTTGATCTAGTTGCTTATCATAAATGAGCATGTCATAAAACCACTGCTGGTTTTTAGTGCTGCGTCAATACGTGTCCTAGAAAACAAAAGTCAAAGTTAATAAGCAGTCAGTAGGTGCAAAAAAATCACATGGCCATCATGTGACACACGGAGTCATGATTAAATAAATAATATTAATAACATCTGTGTCATATTCACAAATTCACAACCTACTGTGCCAGATATTTCACGGTGTGTCTATAACAGTCTTAAATAAAAAGTTCTTCATAGTGTGTTAAAATACAGCATTTCTCATTCAGTTATATGCTAAGTAATTACATGTTTTTGTTTCTAATGTGTAAAAGATGAGTTGCCTGGATATCTTTAAAAATCCATCCACACAATCACCCTTATATATATATATCCCTTAATATATCTTCAACAAATCAGAACCAATGCAAGTTCCACCCTTTAGTCCAGTTACACGTCATACACCTACATCCATCAGGCTACAGTCAAAATCCAAGAAATGATATTAACCAAGAGGTTAGAAAATAGATTTCAGTTCAAATTAATTAGAGGTGCATATGGTCTAAGTTGCTGAAAATAAAGATTACATCATATTGTTAAAAAAAAGGCTCAAAAAGTGCACAAAATATTGTAATAAATGTAGGAAAAAAATCCCAAAGACCTTTCATTGTTCTGAAATTAAAGGTACCCTGTAGGCATATTGAGACAAATTCAAATTCAGATAAAAAAAAAGTGTGACATGTAGTGAAAGTTTTTTAAAAGGCTGACATCAGTGTTCTGAGAAATGTTTATTCATACATTTTATAGATTTTTTAACAAAAAAATAATCCTTTAGTATTTATTTATAGTTTATATATAAAGGCAAGATCCGAGCATGAATTCCACTGTTACTGCTTTTCAAACCTCTTTACATTTATGTAATGGAAGCAACATCAAAATTAAATATGGAGAAAAAACATATTCGAACGTGTTCAAATGTCTGCCACTATTAATTTAACGTGTCACTCAGCTGCATTAGGGTGTTCACAAAGTGGAACAAGAACCATAAAATTAAACTGAGCTGATTAAAAGCCATTTGCCTTCATATGATAGAAGTAACTAATCTCACCATAGTGTTTTTTTGTATTTGTTGGTGTGGTTTCATGCAGCTCCTTTTTTGGTGAGGTGACTGAACTAGAATGTCTCAGTAAAAGTTTCACTCGTCATCCTGCAAGCATTTGAATGTTTATTGCGCTCTTTGTGAAAGGGGCATGTCATTTCACTTAATCGAATACTAAAGAGAAGCTTTTGTTGAACAGCGCTGTAGAGAAACCACCTATCTTGTGGGGAGGATGGTTTAATGACTGGCTCAGACTGTCTAGTTATCTTCATTCTCTCTCACTGCTCTTTGGTAGATGTTAAGTGACTGTGACACGAGTCATCAGGAACAGATGAGAATGCCTGATAGAGTGAAATCGCACCTCCCTGCTCTCGCACATTCCGGTTACAGCTAAAACAGTCATGAGGAGATCCCGATTCTCCACAGAAAAATTAATTAACAGGGCTACGCTCGAAGTGTTTCTTTCATCCCCCTCTTATCCCTTCCACTCCTTGTTGAATTACGGCCTAATTGTATTAATATTTTTCTCCCCGGGAGGATGAAAAGATCATTTGACGACTGCAGCATTTCAAAATTTGTATCACCACTTTACGATTAAATTATGCAAATCAGCTCGTCTCCCCGGGCCCGGATTGGCTAATTAGGACGGATATGGGGCGAGGAGTTGTTCGGAAACGTGAGCCGAGTTTTGGCCAAACGAGCAGAAAATTGAAAACGACCAGGCGGAAAATTTTAGAGGTTCTCTCTCTCTCTTTTTTTTTTTTGGGAAGATTATTTAATCCTGTCCTCGCTGTTTCAGTGTGCTTGCAGTCCCATTTTTGGTTTGCGTGGCTTAGGTGGCAAAATCACAGCTAAGAGCTAAAACATGAACAGACAGCTGCAGTGACAGTGTCAGAAATTCATCCGTTTTTTTTTTCAACGAGAGGTGAAATTTGACCTTTACGATGGCATTTTTTCAAACCTTATAAAAAGACAGTGCACAGCATGAGAGAAAAGCACCCAGTCACCTAGCCTTCAATTTTTTTCATCACTATTTTTCTCCCTGATTGCCTCACATCTTTGCTGTTTAGTCACCGTTAGAGGAAGAGACCTAACATTTACACATTTAATTGAACTGCAACAATGTGATTGATGTTAAGGCAACAATACTGTTCTTCCCATCAAGAAACCACTGTAAATTCTGCTGTCTATATAAAGGGAGATGTGGATTTAATAAGGATTTGAATTGACTCACTTTTGATTCATCTCACATGATTGGTATTATAACAGCAAAGCTTTTGTTAGTTTTATTAATCAGTTATCGATCTATTTATTGTTTAGGAACTCCAGTGAATAAATAGTAGAGAAAAGCTAACAGGTAATATGTAATGTAACTTTGATGAGGAACTTCTGATAACACCTCAGATAGTTATGGCACAAAGGAAGCCTCCATTCAAACATTTTCTGTAGCACTGTATCTCACGTGGAACCTGGTCTCCATTCCACAGGACTCGGGGTACAAGGCAGGGATAATCACACACAATGACACACCCATTCACACACTATGGATAATTTAGAAGTGCCAGTCAGCACATGTCTTTGGACTAGTGGAGGAAACTGGAGAGCCCAGAGGAAACCCCAGAAGCATGTGGCAAACGCTGGAATCAGACTTCAAATCCCTGTAATAATAAATAAATAAAAGCTCCATGCTGGACCAAAGCTATTGGTTCAGATTGATTTCGAAAAACTACACTAAAGAGACTAAAATGCATTCCACCATTTTCCTTCTGTACTTACATACTGAAATCAAGTCTGTTCTTGTTTAGAAGCCGATGGTTATTTTTTTACTCCCGCATTTAAAGTATGTTTATCTATCACATCCTGAGGGAGTTTTACAAAAGCAAGTTCTTGTTAATTTCTCCACATTAGCCAGCTCTCCAGAAGAGAGATCCTAGACTGATCCTAGACTTCCGTGTCATGGTAACACTGGTGTGTGAAGGCGACCCGAAAGTGACTCATATTGACTCAAGATGACACACCACTGCAGATCCCTCTAACATCATGTCATCCAAACCATTCCTGAAATAGACCATAAAAGGAAAAGTACTTACAGGAAAATGCTGCAGTGATGTTAGGTGGGCTAATAAAAACATGCACATTGTCACACACACAAACACACACACACAAACACACACTGTTACTTTCTCGTAGTTACTTATTCACTAGCTGACCCTCGTTAACTCTCTTGCTCTCTCATGCACGCAGACACACACACACACACACACACACACACACACACACACACACACACACAAACACACACACACACACACACACAAAACCTCTCTTTCTCTCTCCCTGACTCTCTCTCTCTCTCTCTCTCTCTCTCTCTCTCTCTCTCTCTCTCTCTCTCTCTCACACACACACACACACACACACACACACACACACACACACACACACACACACACACACACACACACACACACACACAGACATACACACTTGTACTCACTCACACTTGCACCTTTGACCCAGTAATATTACTGCCTAATGTGATGCTGTCCTCACTGCAGTCTTAACTATTATGCATTAAACCCAGGCAATTACCTCAGCGTCTGTGGTGAAAAGACACATCCTCATCACCTCATCCGCTGCTCCATCTCTCTACCTCTATCTGCCTGCATTTATCTAAACGCCTTTTGTGCTGACTCAGTGTGTCTTCAGTCATTTATCACTCTTTGACACTGATCACAGTTTGGCTCAAGTCGTGCCGTCGTTTGCTATAAAACAAACCACACACCTGATCTCAGATCAGGCTTTTATTATCTGTAGTGGATTCCTTTAAAATGTGTTCTGTTTTAGTTCAACTGGTTTAATGCATATAGATACACATTTAAAACCAGTGCCATAAGACACAATTAATAAAACTGGAAAGAAAATTTCAAAGAGATGATTAGTGTCCCTGACGAGTAGCTCAAGAAAGATCAATATGATGCAGTTAGCTAGCCAGTGTACTAATGTAATAGCAACAGAGCTAATGCCTATTTTACAGAGAACACCTGATATTTCTTAACCAAAAGCATTTTCAACAATCTTTATTTATTTATTTTTTCAACATAACTATTAACATAGCTTACTCAAGCTAACCTAGAATTGGCTAGCTAACCTGATTCTTAGAGTCCTGCTAAATAACACAAGCACAATCTAATGTCAGTATCTCTTGTACAATCGCAGTCAAGGTCTATATTATAGACAGATGTGTTATTTTCTCTGTCATTTCTCTATCATATCATCCTTGCTAGCCATCATATTATTTTAACACTAGCAGGCTAATTTGCCTCCTCACAGATTTTGATTCTGAGGATGTGAACTGAAAACTGAGATTATTTCTTACTCCATCTTATGTATCACTGACGTTAAAATTTAAAGCCCTTCCCCAGACAGCCTCTGATTGGTTGATAAATGGCTATGTCAGATTGTCTGCTATCGTTAATGTTTATATATTACTCTGTAAAGAGCATTTTTGACTGACAGTAAAACATCCTTGTGTTAGCAGTCTTACAGTTTGCACTATCGTAACTTTATCTGCCCAGCGTGTGTTGTTCGGGATATAATCTTCTATTCTGCACAAGCTGTTGAAGCCATTAAAGATGCATCCGCCACAATAAAGGTCTTAGGTGTCCATAAAAGACATTTTGATCTCAGCAGATTTTGAGACTCGTAAGCCGTAAAAAAGCGCTTACGCCGCTCACTTACAGTTCTGCTGCGTCTTACTTACAATCGGCAGGTGCTTTCTATAGATTTATTCATTCTTTTATTTATTTATATTTATTTATTTATCAATCATCTTTCAGGAAAGGTTTCAACTTCCATAGGGTCTTAAATGGCCGAGTGATGCATGACACCTCATTAGCCCTGAGAAGTGACCTTTCTGTCAACATTCTTCCTGCACACAGTGTGTGCATGCGTGTGTGTGTGTGTGTGTGTGTGTGTGTGTGTGTGTGTGTGTGTGTGTGTGTTTGTGTGTGTGTGTGTGTGTGTTTGTGTGTGTGTGTGTGTGTGTGTGTTTGTTTGTGTGTGTGTGTTTGTGTGTGTGTGTGTTTGTGTGTGTGTGTGTGTGTGTGTGTGTGTGTGTTTGTTTGTGTGTGTGTTTGTGTGTATGTGAACTGACTCCAGAGACACAGGAGTTAGTTTTGCTGAAGCATTCAGTAATACTGAAAATGGGACATTTGTGTGTACTAAACAGCAGAGATGCAGCAGTTAAACTTTAATTTTGAAATAAATGTCAGTGTTAGTTATGTGCTTATAATTTGTAAGTCACTATTCAACAACAGGAATGATGCTGATACCAAGATAAAGTTTGGAAAGCTGTTAGCAAAGCTTTATTCTGGACAAATTCAAAGGAAAGGAGACGGCAGCAAAATAGCAAATACAACCGAACTACTTCTTTTAAAAAATGTTCTTTATTTTCTACTTTAATTAAGAGAATTAAAGCATTAACCAGGTTTGCTAGTGGGACAGCTAAGTGCTAACAGATTGTGTGCTGGATAATGTGAGGTAAAACTCTTTCATTAAAAGATTAAAAGCAGTAACCAGGATTGGTAGCAAAGTAAGTTAGTTTAAGGGAAACTCTTTTGATAAAATATTTAAAGCAGTAGTTCAGTTTGGTATCAGGCTAGCTAAAATGAGGTAAAACTATTTTACTAAGAGATTAAAAGCAACATAAATGTTTGTAGCAAGTTAGCTAGTTCTTAACATTTCTTAACATATTGAAAACACTAATCAGGTTTTGTAGCATGCTAGCTAATGTGAGGTAAAACTATTTTACCAAGAGATTAAAACCATTACCATAAGTTTGCTAGTGAGGCAGCTGATATTAGTGATAATAGTTTAAGCATTTAACGATACGGACATTTTATATCCCTAGGTGTGTCGTCTACGTTCCACTTATGTAGAAAAATCGAAACAAATGTTATATTGCGAATCGTCCAAACACTCAAGGATCCGATTAGTTCTGAAGGAGAAACATTGGAGACCTTGGTGGTAGGTAATAGCCAACTATTGATTGATATTGAAGTGTTTGCTTTCTCAGGGGTATTTCGCATACACTTTCCCTCACAGACACACACACACACACACAGACACACACGCTTTTCTGCATCTCTTTCCTGTCTTGACCTTCATGTCCACCCCTGAGGAAACATGAGCAGGCATCAGTCAGCACAGTTGATGCTTGATTCTGTGGAGCTTAAACTTGCATTGAACAGAGGCTTACAGAAGAGGGGGGTCGAATTAGTGTATGTGTGTGTGTGTGTGTGTGTGTGTGTGTGTGTGTGTGTATACTGTATGTGTGTGTGTGTAAATTGTAACCCATCAAGCTTGTATTGTCCTTCCAGCCTTTAAGTTCTCCCGTGTGTTTTCCATCTGGCATCATACACGGCCTTGGAGTTTGTGTTGAATAGACCTGGTGGAAGCAGACACCCGATGTATGTGAGTGTGAGTGTGTGTGAGTGTCTGTGTGTGTATGCGTGTGTTTTGATCTTTCTAAGCTCATCGACTCCAGCGAAAAACCCTGCAGCAGCTGCCGAGACACCCGATAGCCCTGTATACCACATTAGAGAAGAAAGCGTGATCGTGTTCTAGAACAACGGTTTGGTACAGATGATGTCTTAGTCACAGTGTGTTTGTGTGTGTGTGTGTGTGTGTGTGTGTGTGTGTGTGTGTGTGTGTGTGTGTGTGTGTGTGTGTGTGTGTGTGTGTGTTAGGAACGTGGGTGGACAGTAGGACTGATGAGAAGGGTGGAAAATATCACCTGACATGGAACAGTGGAACAGGCATTATTAATGTCTTTCATGTTTGTGTTTGTGTGTATCTGCTCATGTGTGTGTGTGTGTGTGTGTGTGTGTGTGTGTGTATGTGTGTGTGTGTGTGTGTGTGTGTGTGTGTGTGTGTGTGTGTGTGTGTGTGTGTGTCTTGCAGTCAAACAAAACTCAATAGCTTCTGTCAGTGCTCAGCATGTGGTGCAGAAATTTGCTATCCAGGAAAAAACTCCAAATGTCAGCACTCCAAATGTGTGTGTGTATACATGTGTGCGCTTGTGTGTGTTTGTGTGATTTCTAAAATAGCTCTTTCGTTATTACCATTGTCTCTTTGTCACTTAATCCTCAGTGTGCCTGTACTGACTGTCGACTATAAACAATGACAAGCAGCTGACAGATCACTTTTTTCAGCTATGTGTCATAATACACAGACCCAGGATCAGTTCTAGAGCCTGTCTGCACCATTACCAAAACAAGAGCAGTACTGACCTCAGATCAGCAGTACATGAGCAAACATGAGAGGTAGTTTAGTTTAAGCCCGAGGCCGTTAAACTGCTCTCACTTTGTTCAGCTTTCACTGTGCGAGCCACCTGCGGGAAGCAGCTGCTCCTATACTTGACATGTGTTGATATTAAATTATAACTGCTTAAAGGAATAATTTGGGGGAAAAAATACATTGCATGAAGTACACTATCAGCCAAAAGATATGTTTGGAGTCTTACATTGTTTTTTTTGTTCTTGAGTTTTAAAGCTAATTGAAATCTGTCTAAAAAATATTTTCCAGGGATATTCTGTGTTAGCTCATTTTATTTAATTAAGTTTGGTCTATATTATATTATTATCTGGCTTTCATACCAGATGTCTCTCTCTCTTTCTCTTTCTCTCTCTCTCATACACACACACACACACACACACACACACACACACACACACACACACACACACACACACACACACACACAATCCTCTGGGACTGATACAGAAGTCCTCTCTGGAAAAAACAACAACTAGGTGTCCACATGGCCGTCATGACACAGTGTTGAGTTACACGTTGATGTTTTGTTCATGTTTGTAGATTACTGAAAGTCATGAAGTGTCTGAACTATACAAAAGCATGTGAGTTGCGAACGCTTTTTTTGTAGTTTGAAAATTAAGTTAAACCGAAATGCAGCATTAGTTTTATGAGGAGGCGAATATGGTGTCTGTTTTGTTTTTTTAACAGTTTTCTATGGGCAGTTTTGTGGCAAAATGCCGACCTGCATAAAAGACTTGGATTAGATTAGGATGATGTGAATTTGAAGCGATAAATTCCTTTACGTTTGTAACGATTGTGAAATTATCCCCGTCTCAGGTTATGAAAACTGAGATTTTATTTATTTTAATTTTTTATTACACTTTCAACCAATTTTTGAAAGTTACGTGAAGGATGTAGCTGAAACTTTGAAAGATTTGTTCAGAATTAGAAGACAGCTGTGTCTGTGCTTTTATTAAAGGGATGTACAGTACAGTATTTTATCTTGGAAGTACAAACTCTGTCCAAAACTTTTGCACACCAATATATGTAGCCTCCGCAGAAATAAAATAGATAATAATCTGAAGTATCTGTCCTAGCAATATTGCACATTAAATGTTGCTGTATCATCTATATTGTGTATTACAGATTATCGTCTCATGCACTTGTTACACATATGTGCACGTTTACACACACACTCTCTCTTTCTCTCTCTCTCTCTCTCTCTCTCTCTCTCTCTCACATACACACACACACACACACACACACACACACACACACACACACACACACACACACACACACACACACACACACACACGGGAGGCTAGCTTTCACCCAGCAGCTGTCTAGCTGTGGTTTTTTATACCGCTCTATAACGTAGCTGAATGTGACCTTAGTAAAACACATGGGGCTGAGATTTAATCGAGATTCAATTTTCCATCTGGCTGCTAATGAAGCATTTTTTAGCTCCATTACCTATTAGCACCGGTCGCTGTTTACCGTTTAATTGTGCTCCTGTGTATTGTGTGTAAAGACAAAATGACCATTTTGTGCTTCCACATTCTCACTAAAGGAGTTCAAACTGACCGATTCGAATCAATACACCGGTGTTCAAAATTTATGACTCATAACGATGTGTAGGACAAAAGTCTGATTCTTTAATTACTAGTATTTTTTATTTAGAAATGTTATCAGATTGTAGGGAAGGAGGCATGGCCTTAGATTCCTAAAATCAAAGCTTTTTTTTTTAATTAAACTCAAACTGAATCATATTGTATTGCTTTGAAACAACTCTGAATCTTATTGTATCGAATCAAAATGATTCGTCTTGAACAATTTTCTGTTTTAAATATAACTTTTATGAATCATTATATGGAGAAGGAGATCAAATCACTACAGATGGATAGATACCTTCTGTAATGTTGGTATTATGGTGTAACAGAGAAGGAAAGATACACAGCTGAAGACCTTGACTATGGACGAGGGACGTAGTCAAGGGCACACAGAAGATTCAAACCTCCAACCCTGTTATTCATCATGTAGAATCCTGACCCACTGAGCAGCTCTCATACGGAGACAATAGGGCAACAGAAATATGTCCTGCTAAATACTCTATGTGTGTGTGTGTGTGTGTGTGTGTGTGTGTGTGTGTGTGTGTGTGTGTGTGTGTGTGTGTGTGTGTGTGTGTGTGTTTGCATTCTGGCAGTAGGAAAGTGAGCCAGCATGGAGTAGAGGAGGGAAAGACGTCAGAGGGAGATTTTAATTAAAGTATGAAATGAGAGGTCACGCGTTCTGACCCCCGCTCACACACAAGTACACACATACACAAGCGCACGCACACACACACACACACACACACACACACACACACACACACACACACACACACACACACACACACACACACACACACACACACACACACACACACACACACACACACACACTAGTGGTCCCCCCATCTCTCGGCTTGATGACTTTTCCATGAAAGGGTTTTTCATTATTTCCACCTCAGGGAGTCTCAGTGTTCCGGCTCCCTCTGTAGTGCACAGAAATCTGCATTGTGATTGTGTGTGTGTGTGTGTGTGTGTGTGTGTGTGTGTTGGAGTGAGGTGATGTTTTTGACTTGGTTTGATTATTAACACACTATTTTGCTTGTTTGATCATAAAGGCACAAACCCTGGAGCGCACACACATTCACACAAACACACACACACACACACCTACACACCCACACACACTCACACACACACCCACACACACACAGTGTTGCAGAATATGAGGTGATTAAAACGGTTCATTAATTTTTTTTCGTTGTTTCTCAAACATCAGCTGAATTACAGCCCTTAGCTTCCGATTGAATGAAAATGAAACTAAATGAAATTAAATTAAATCCTTTTTCATTTGTGTCGATAGAACGTATTTACACGTCTTCGTTTAGCAGATGCTTTTAATCTAAAGTGACTTTCAAATCAATTCAAACACACGAGGGTTATGATTTGGGGCAGGTTTGAATTTCGTTCTCACCAGAACAGAGGCTGCAAATCTGATTGGATTTACATAGCAACGTCCAATTCTACAGAATTTCAGAGAGGATTTTAAAGATGACTTTTGAGTTAGACACTTTTCTAACATTCGAGCAGCGGGCAATGTGGTAAAATACAATATCACAATACTTAAACGTATTCTATGTCATAGATATGCAATATATATCTTGATATGTGATTGTTTACAAACTTCCAGCAATGTGACAGTGTTGAATAAACTGAGCTCTAATAGCAGGACCTTAGATTAATTTAAAGATACAGGATTGACAGGATTGACTCAGATCAGCTACACAATGATAGAAAGCGATGCAATGATAGAAAGCAATTATAGAATATACAAAGTTTTACAAAAATAAACAGTTATATCTGAGAAAATGGTACTGTGGCATGATTTATCAATGATATTTGGTAAAGTTCTTTTCATATTCAAGCAGCTTAAAAATAAAACAAATGGTCCCAGGTGTTTCCAAGACTTGTGAGAAAAAAATAAATAAAAAATTGGATTGTCAAACATCCAGCCGATCAGGAAAAGTAGACATTATAATTTACCTGTCAATCAAACAACAGGAAGCTACAATTATATATAAAAGCCAATGAGATCGTTCTGGCTTGTGAGACAAACGGTGTGTTTTTAAAAGAAATTAAAACCAAAGAAACCAAAGAACGGTTGGACACCAAATGTATCTTGGATCGTTGATTACATTTGGGATGAGCAGGAAATGGTGCGTCTGTCTCACTGTATGTGTTGCCGATACCTGCTCATACTCCATGGAGGATGCTGACAGCTTTCAATGTAAGGCTATAAAACTAATTAGTACAAATACACACACACACACACACACACACACACACACACACACACACACACACACACACACACATGGATGCACTTCCTGGATGGAAGGAAATTAGAGTTCTGGGTGTGTTTTTAGCGTAGCTTGGTAACGTGGCGTTTAGTGTAGTTGTGTTTTTGCAGGATAGAAAGTAAACTGCTGTGAGCTTGTTAAAAGGCTGTGGTACAGTAGCCTGCGGGGTGTGTGTGTATGTGTGTGTGTGTGTGTGTGTGTGTGTGTGTGTGTGTGTGTGTGTGTGTGTGTGTGTGTGTGTGTGTGTGTGGATGTATGGTCTCTGTGGGAGAATGGGCCTTAATGAGTTATGTGTAAACACACTGTGTGTGGTGTGGGAAAGGGAAAAAGGGAAGTGGGGGTTTAATGCACCGCATGCTGCAGACAGCAAGATGACAATAAAACACACACGCCGAGAGGAAAGGATGGGTGTGTGTGTGAGAGAGAGATGGAGAGAGAGAGAGAGAGAGAGAGAGAGAGATAACAAGAAAGTTACCACAAACCCACACACAAAGTGAAAAGCACTGTATATAAACTTTTGTATTTTCCCTCCATTAGGTTTAAAAGGAAACCCTTCGACCTTAAAGAAACACACACACACACACACACACACACACACACACCACACACACGCACACACACGCACGCGCGCGCGCCCCATATCTGCCAGCCGCCTTAGAGGATACGCAGTGATTTATACGGCGCCGTGTGGATCTGCCTATTTTTGTTGTGGACCTGGGCTGAGTGGAGGACAGAAGGGACACATGGCGTCTCAGTAAGGCCAAAGACACTGTGCACACTGTGGCCTATATACAGCTTCACACACACCACTGCAGCAGGGTGAACCTGTCCTGTACTGTCCCACATACACCAAGGACACACACACTGACTTACATACTAACACATACACACACAAATGTGCACACACACACACACACACACACACACACACACACACACACACACACACACACACACACACACACACACTAACATACAGTGTGAATAAGATGGATGAGAGACATTGATGAGACCTCTGTGTGTCTCACTGAAACTCTTTACGCCAGGTCACTGGGACGGGAACTCTGTATATCTGTACATCTGTCTACTGCCCTCTCTCTTCCTCTTTGTTTCTCTCACTCACTAGTCTTTCTTTCTTTCTTTCTTTCTTTCTTTCTTTCTTTCTTTCTTTCTTTCTTTCTTTCTTTTTCTTTCTTTATAGTTCAACTTCCTATCTGTTCTTTCTTTCTTTCTTTCTTTCTTTCTTTCTTTCTTTCTTTCTTTCTTTCTTTCTTTCTTTCTTTCTTTCTAGCTCAACTTCCTATTTGTTCTTTCTTTCTTTCTTTCTTTCTTTCTTTCTTTCTTTCTTTCTTTCTTTCTTGCTGTGTTTTGTATACGATCTGTTACTATCACACTGTATTAAAAGGCCGCACTAGCTGTGTGTTACAGTAAAGAGTCGTCGTGTTGAACTTTGACCCTGCTGTCAGCTCCCTGTCGGTTAGAGCTGTAATGAGAGACAATAATAACAGCTTAAAACCAGCTTTTTAAATTAACCTTTTGACTTTTGCCCTGACGCCAAACTGAACGACATATTTATAGCTGCAGTGCTGATCACCGTGACCCGAGAATGACGAGCTGTTTAAGATGATTGGAATCTAATTAAAGAGGAGGACTCAATTTGATGGGGAGGAAACAGTCCTATAGCTGATAAAAGGACAAAACTCCAAAATTTCCATTGTCCTGGTTTGAACCAAAGAATATATTTGCAATCTAGTGTTGAGGAAATGAGGGTTAGCTGTTTAGCACAAAGGTGGCTCTTTAGCAGTGCTGGGATTTCCACTACCATTTTTTCCAGTAGTTTCACCTCTGAGCTACAGTAGCTACCACTTCCCAACATGCTTAATCCAATTCAGTTTTATTTATATGGCACTTTTAACAATAGACATTGTCACAAAGCAGCTTGACAGAAATCTGGATGAACATTTAGATCCCTAACGGGCAAACCATAGGAAACAACAGCAAGAAAAATATTACTGAGACGAGGATGAGGAAGAAACTCAAAAAGGGAACCAGGCCTCTTATTTACAAAAACAACAATTCAGATAAATTTCCCATTTTTGGATTGAAATTAAATGGCAAGATAAGATCAATTCATTTGTACTTTTCCAGGCTCGGTAATGCTGTTGTTTAGTTTAAACTGAGAGAAATATTCATCTTCGTGAACAGCTAATAACCGGCGTTTGAACCCACGACTTACCAGCAGTTTGAATTAACTGTCCTTTTTCTTTTTCTTTTTCTTTTTCTGTGTTTTGATTATCTGTAGTTCATGTTGTCTTTGAGAGTCTCTTCAAGAACTATTTGATCCCGCTGATTCATATGTTTACGTTAGTCTCTTGAGCTCTCTCTTTCTCTCGGTTCTTCTGTCAGTTTAAAACGAATCGGACTCGCTGTGTTGTGATGTTAAATAAATACATTTTTATGAAGAAACAAAGCAAGGCAGTAAAAAAAATATTTCACCACGCATGGTATCTGTTTCCTGGCTTACTTTCGCTCGCTTAGCATCGCGTTCTATGAAGGACGGGTGGCGTCACTGTTAGCACTGTTAAAAAAACAATCTTACAGTAAAATCTTACTTTACCGTTTGCAAAAAAATGGATTTAACGATGAACAAATGAACAGATTTTAATACTCCAACACTTTTCCGAGAAAACTGTAAAGTGTAAAGTGATACACAAAAAAATATTGACATCATTAGTAATATTATATCACCCTGTCATGGCCTGACATATTAGTAAAGATAAATTAATAAATAAATAAAATGACCTGTAGGCATGCTTCTTGGTTCTTATGAATATTCAAATTGGAAGATGCCCCACCCCCAGCTCATTTGCATATTATAAGCTGATAGGCTCCTTTGTTTTATGACATAGTAATAATATTTGCCTGTTCAGTTCTAATACTAAATTAGATTTTCTAATAAAATTAGCATGTCAGAACAGGACAGGAAAGTGGATCACACAGGATCTGAGTAAGAAGGACAGGCTTCTGTGTACCATCACAGCCAAAATAGCATATCATGGGGAATTATTGTGAGTCGATGTATGCAGAAGAAGGCAGAAAACTCTTTCCTCTAAGCATGTTACGTTACCCTGAGTGAAAAAAAAAAAAGCTGAATGGCTTCATGTGTCCCAGGGGACATATCTGGTACTATGGTCTTCATAGTCTCATATGACAACATCTTTGTGAGAAGATAAAAATAATTCTATAGTAATAATAGTAGTTACTGTTACAGTTATACACATTGGTCCAGAGTTGATTGTAATAAACTGTAATCTAATTAAAAATAACACATTTTAGTTTCTGAAGTTTAGGGTGACCTTAATCCATTATGGCCCACTTTCCCAAAAGTATCATAAAGTTCATTTAAACTGGTAGAGCGTGATGTTTCCTCTCTTCACAATGCTCTTTGTACTGCAGTGCTTTGGGGGAAACTCAGCCTAGTTCCTGCATTAATCATCCAGAAGTAACAGAGACGTCCCTGCGTTAGCTGAACACATAACGAATGATCTCTGTACTAACACCTTACAAAGACTACAAGGTCTCTGTAATAGCTTTTACTCACTATCAGGCACTGCGACACGTTATCATCCTAATAAACACCTACTGTATTAAACACTCGATATAGACAGCGATATAGTGATATGGTGAGTGGTTGCGTTCCGTTATTGTTAACGTTAATGTTAATGTAAATGGTGTTATATATGACGTACTTGATGTACAAATTTGTACTTTAATAATCAGGTTGCTTTAGGAGCAGCAGTTATTCTGGAAAAGGTCAGAGGGAATTGTGGGAATTAATGAAATCTCTATAGACTTACAGCACCCGGAGGAGGTTTTGGTTAGTTTATATTTGTCCTGAAATAGTGTGTGTTTGTGTTTGTGTTTGTGTGTATGAGTGTGTGTGTGTGTGTGTTTGTGTGTGTGTGTGTGTGTGTGTGTGTGTGTGTGTGTGTGTGTGTGTGTGTGTGTGTGTGTGTGTGTGTGTGTGTGTGTGTGTGTGTGTATATGTTTTGGAAAAAGCTCTGTTTGTAAGATGTTTGCTGTACTATTATTTCCTTTGCTGATATTTCCTGGTTCGTGTGTATGTGTGTGTGTGCGTGTGTGTGTGTAATGAGAATGGGAATGTACAAGTAATGTTTGTATGTAAGACACAGATGTTTACCCCCCCACGTCTCTGTCTCTCTCTCTCTCTCCCGCTCTCTCTCTCTCTCTCCCTCTCTCTCTCTCTCTCTCTCTCTCTCTCTCTCTCTCTCTCTCTCTCTCTCTCTCTCTCTCTCTCTCTTTCTGAAGTTCACAGCACTATTTACATAGCTTTCATTACACACTGCAGCACAGACTGCAGCATAAATAGTGGCTTATTTGGGCAGCAGCTTTCACACAGAGACCTGATAAGGGCTCCAATTACGGCCCAACGTGAAGCAACTTCCTGTTTGAGGTCTGAATAAGGGATGTTTGTTTCTCGTCTTCCCGCTTTGACCCTGGCGTAAACCCCCTCTGTTCCCTCAAAGGGTCGTTCCACTCAGATTTGTGTGTGTGTGTGTGTGTGTGTGTGTGTGTGTGTGTGTGTGTGTGTGTTATTAATATGAAAATTAAAATAATACACTATTCAGGAACGGCCAGTCAGAGGTTTCAATGTCTTTTGTTTGGAGCGTCCTTAAAGAAAAATGTTGTGCTATGACACTTCCATTATTCATTCGGCTGAAGCTTTTTATCCAGAGCGACTTTTAAATGTCTTCTTCTTTAAAAGAAGAGAGAGTGTGAATGGACCAGCTGTCCAACCTCATAAAGAGAAGAACTGAAAATCAATTGAAATTAAAATTATTCTGGCAATTATTTACAAAAAAAAGTTTTGGATGTATTCTCATTTTAATTTTATCATTTTTACTAATAGGAAAATTTTTATTTATTCAGGGGGCACGGTGGCTTAGTGGTTAGCATGTTCGCCTCACACTTGTCCCGCCTCCGCCTTGTGTGTGTGGAGTTTGCATGTTCTCCCCGTCTCCCCTGTTTCCTCTGGGTACTCCGGTTTCCTCCCCCGGTCCAAAGAAATGCATGGTAGGTTGATTGGCATCTCTGGAAAATTGTCTGTAGTGTGTGAGTGTGTGTGTGAGTGAATGAGAGTGTGTGTGTGTGCCCTGCGATGGTTTGGCACTCCAATCCAGGGTGTATCCTGTCTTGATGCCTGATGACGCCTGAGATATGGTAGCTCAGTGGTTAAGGTGTTGGGCTACTGATCGGAAGGTCATGGGTTCGAACCCCAGGTCCACCAAGCTGCCACTACTGGGCCCCTGAGCAAGGCCCTTAACCCTCAGTTGCTCAGTTGTAAGTCACTCTGGATAAGGGTGTCTGCTAAATGCCATAAATGTAAATGTAGATAGGCACAGGCTCCCCGTGACCTAATGTTCGGATAAGCGGTAGAAAATGAATGAATGAAAGAATTTTTATTCAAATAAAATGCTCTCTAATACATCTATGTCCCACCTTATTTCTTAGATCTTATTTAACAATAAGAGCTTGTTAGCAGCAAACATGGTTCATCAGTGTATTTTGTGGCTGTGGGTCTTCCTGCAAACTTTAAAACCAGTTTGAAGAAATATAAAAGGTGCTTAGCAAAAAATACTCTACTTTACATGCTTGTAGGAAAGGAAATATATCCCCATACATGCTCTTAAAGTAGGATATGTAAAAAAATGTAAACAGGAAAAGACTTAGTATTGTGGCTCCATTATTAATTAACATAAGTACTGAAGTATGTAGTTCGAATTGAAGACAAACAATTTGCACTTAACAGAAATGACAATTTACCCCCAGATATGTCACAACATTGATATAGACAAAATAGACCAGCAATGAGAAGTAAACAAGCATCCAAGACGTCTGGTTTAAACCTTTTTCTCCTAAATTCTTGCTTGTTGGATCGAAAATTGAGTAAAGTTTATAGCCCAGTGCTCTCTCATGGCTCCAAACAATTCTCACAATTCTTCTTTC
>NC_062535.1:12371012-12373512 GCF_022655615.1 Tachysurus fulvidraco | reverse complement strand
TTCACTCTGTGTTCGTGTAAAAAAAATAAATAAATAAAAGGTTGGACGAAAAATAAAAGGTACACAGATATTCACCTACCCAAAATGTAGTTAAGATTGATTCTATGGCTTTGAGGCTAACAAAGTGGAAAAACTCGTGTCTAAATCCTTACCACTTGTCTTTATTTTCCTAGGTAGTAATGGTACTTTAAACGGTTTAATATATGAAATGAAATTCGAACTATGTGCTCATATGAATCACTCCAGCTGTATATCAACCTCCTAAGTACTGTATGAGTCTAGCACAAAAATAAACTGTGCTGAGGGAAAAGTGATTGAAAGTACTACTGTGTCATCTTTTTATTCGCTATAGATAAGTCAGGAACAATATAATCAAATCTTTTAGATAATAAACATCTCGACGTATTAAGAGGTGAACGTACGACGATGCGCACGACGCTAAACTTTAAGATGTTCTCTAAATTAGCCTTTCGGCCGCAGTACGAAACTGACGAAGGTCCACCGACTTTATTACTGCACTTTATCTGATGCAAAAAAGTTGTCGCTAATTACAATCTGTATTTATTTATATATAAACAAGGGGATAAAAACTGCAGCGTTAATCCGTTGACATCTGAGTCAAGCGTCGTTCTGTGTGAAACTGTTAGCTAGCCACCTAACCTAATTGTCACTTTTTTATCTCATATCCAACTGGCGAGCTATAAATGTGTTGAGTGTGAGTAATGTGAGAAGAAATCCAGGTCACTGCGTTAAGCAGAGAGCTGATCTTGGCGTGTGTAAACTCGAATTCAGATGAAGTGCGTGAATGCCGAGGAGCAGGTAACGAGGCGCACGGTATCAATAATTCATGAGGGAAAAATGGCTGATTGTGGAAAAGGCAGATGAGTCTACTGTGTGATCTAATTACTGGAAAAAGAGAGAGATGGCAGAACGGTGGATGTCCTTGAGAGCATTTACTGACGCTTACTCTGCATTGTGAATCTGTCCACTCTCTCTCTCTCTTTCTCTCTCTCTCCTGTATAGATGTATATTTACATGTCATGTTATTTACATATAAAATAAAAGCCTGGTTTTCTATTTATTCCTGAGACTTTGTTATGATCATTTAGCTCCGGACACTTATAACCGATCCAATAAAAGGATCTGTGTGTGTGTGTGTGTGTGTGTGTGTGTGTTGTGTGTGTGTGTGTGTGTGTGTGTGTGTGTGTGGTGGTGAAAGATGGTATTAACGTGTTCTGCCCTTGAATACACCTGATCCCTTTTGTCCCTACAGCACAATAGTTTCAGATCACACTCATAATTCAATGTGGGCATTGAATTGAACTAGCTCTGTGTTCTCTGCTTTTCAGCTCCAGACCTGGCCGACCTCCGAAAAGGACCCAGAGTGTGACGTCCCCCGAGAGTCCACACATCCTGCCCCACTCCGTCTCTGGACTCATGTCCTCAGGAATCATGTCTCACACAGGTAGTGCAGAATCAGACACATTAACAATAGACTTGTGCCCACAATTGGTTACATGATATATCTGTATATTCAGTGACACATTGTCACTAAACCGCTTCATTCCAGTCAGAGAGGTTTTTTTTGGGCAAAACTTAAAGGTAGCGGTCTTCTAGTCACCTGAGTAGCGATAGTTGAAATATTGTAAATGAAGCCATTCATATGTTTTTTCACACTTGCTAATGCTTTGGCATAATTCTACAAAAATTACAACAATATAGAATTTGTAGTTTAGCGTGGAAATCGCTGCAACCTAAACTGATATATTTTTTTTCCCACCCTGTGGACTTTTCACCATGAAGGACATTACGAGATCATATATAGGCACCATACAGTATATAGAGGACACTAAAATGCTATGCACCTGCTTATAATACATACAAAAAGTGACACAGGATCGTCTGACAGAACTGGAACTTGAGGTGAAGCTACTACTGACAATCAGACATTTATTTACAATGTTATGAAAAGATTTTCATGAACCACAATAAAATGATGGTGGTGTTTGTGGATGGACGCAAGTGCAAATGTGGCAGGAATGAACCCTGGATGGATGCCAGTCTATCACACACTCATTCACACACTCATTCACACCTAGGGACAAATTATTTCCACCAGTCCACCTACTGGCTTGTTTTTTTGTAGAGGGAGGAGGGAAATGGAAAATCTGGAGGAAACCTGAAATTCTACACCAGCATCCAAACCAAGAAGAGTTTCCCACTTGGCCTGAAGCATGACCCAGAAAACCACAGTATATTTATGCAGTTTATATATATACTGTGTGAATACAGTACATTTTATCTATACAGACAAACCGTTTCAATATAAACTGAGTAACAGGTGAGTAGAATAAACTACTAGGAAACACTGACCCCATAAGGAAAGTGGTTTGCAAATAGGGATAAACCACGATATACGATACACAGAGTTGTATGGCGGGTGATTTGGGACAGAATGAGGTCAGACTTGACAGCTAGGCAATTATTGTAGTATAAAATG
>NC_062535.1:12364397-12370512 GCF_022655615.1 Tachysurus fulvidraco | reverse complement strand
GGCAGCCCACAGGGTGTTGTGCCCCCTTTCATACCTTTGTAATTGATGAATTGTGGGTATGCAAATTGCTGAAATCCATAAATCTTATGCATGACAGCTTAATTATGGGAGCCTTAATGAATGTGGTGATTAGATTTTAATTAATTGTCCTCAAGGCACCCTGAGTGCTAAGTTATTACATTTTTGTTCTCTCTCTCTCTCTCTCTCTTTAGTTCTCTCTCTCTCTTTCTCTCTCTCTCTCTCTCAATCTCTATCTCTCTTTTCTTTCTGTTGAAATCCCCTGTTTATTGCGTTTTCCCATCCGCACATCAGTCAGATGAACTTTCTATGGCGGGTGGCACCGATAAAGATCATGTCCATTTTGTTAACCAAAGGAGGCACGATTAATACTTTATATTTGCTTTTATTACAGCGAGAATTATATCATCCCTGCCGATCAGGCTTTGCACTTCCCGGAGCTAGTCATTTGCGTGGCTCGGAGTAAAGCCGCATTTAATCTGGTGCCGTCAGTATGGGTTTAATTAAAACGCTTGCCCATTAGGAATGATTAAAAATGCCATTAGGTGTCCAGCTCGCTTCTGGAGAGAGGAGCAAGAACAGTGTGTGTGTGTGTGTGTGTGTGTGTGTGTGTGTGTGTGTGTGTGTGTGTGTGTGTTGAGAAAGGCCTGTGTTTTTTATTAGCACTGATACAGTAATAACTTCTCATGATTACAGCATTAACAGAAAGTCAAACAGCATCATGTTCTCAGTTTGAATTGATGCAGCGGATATATTAGTGCTGCTAAAGTCAGTGTGTGTGTGTGTGTGTGTGTGTGTGTGTGTGTGTGTATGTGTGGATGTTCTTGTGCTAAAAGAATGTGAAATATGTCTGGATATGGTAGTGTTTCTGGATGTGCTTTAATAAGTTGTAGCAACAGTTTGGTTTCTTTTAAAAAATAATCCTCTATTTTTACAACATTCAAGACCTCAAGATGTAATATAGGATGCTGATTTGCATAATATTTGCATACTATACTGTGATTGGCTTACTATAATTTTGAACGGTCCAGTACAAAAGTGGTTAAAGCAACGTGATTCAAGATAACATCATAAAACATCATAACCAGCTTTGTAACCAACTTACTACTTTTGTAACATAAAAATGATTTCAGCGATAATGCTTTTTTGCACCGACTTGCAAAATGCTAGTCTTTAACTTTTATTAGCTATCTAATAAACTTGGCTAAGCTAACAGCACATTGCTGATTTCAGTAGCTGAGTTACCGAGTGGAAACGTCTGAAATATTTAGTTTGTCTTCTTCATCATATGCCACATTAAACTCAGACTTACAGATAAAATTTTGCAGGTCAGCAAATGAATATTAATCAGCACCAGTGGTCTTCTTATGCATATTAATAACTTGGTGTTGAAAAAGGCATACATTTTCAGAGTAAAAAAACATTTTCGAAGTGCTTCTCTAAAAAAAACCAAAAAAAAAAAAACCCCTGATAATATGATATCTTACATTTGAAGTTCAATGCTATAGAGAACAGGGCATGGAGGGATATGGGGCTGTATTTGATATTATGATGTGTTATGTGAGAACCGCAGACACATCCTGAACAAAAGATGACCTAACAGCTTGACTTAACCTGTTATATGTGCTATACCTATTTAGGGATTTTCTTAGCTCTTTGATAAGGCAGGCTGTGGCTAAAACTGAATAGAAATATAGTGATACTGTACAACACACTGTTTTGTGGCAGGTTTAGTTGTGGAGTAGATGAGGTGAAACAGCTAAACCTGTCATAATCCTCCCTTACAGTTTAAAAGGTCACTCGCTGCCATTAAGAAAAAGCCATTTTGTTCATTTATTTACTCTCTGCGGCAGACAGATAAAGAAACGGAACAATTAGGGAGCGGCGAGAGGGAGATTTTGAAAGGGCAAATGGTGGAGAGCTTAATATTTTATGAGGGATGATTGGCGCTTGTGCACACGCGTGCGCGTGTGTGTGTGAGGTTCAGCCCTGAATAACGTTCACTCGGTGTTCGTGTAAAAAAAAAAAAAAAAGGTTGGACGAAAAATAAAAGGTACACAGATATTCACCTACCCAAAATGTAGTTAAGATTGATTCTATGGCTTTGAGGCTAACAAAGTGGAAAAACTCGTGTCTAAATCCTTACCACTTGTCTTTATTTTCCTAGGTAGTAATGGTACTTTAAACGGTTTAATATATGAAATGAAATTCGAACTATGTGCTCATATGAATCACTCCAGCTGTATATCAACCTCCTAAGTACTGTATGAGTCTAGCACAAAAATAAACTGTGCTGAGGGAAAAGTGATTGAAAGTACTACTGTGTCATCTTTTTATTCGCTATAGATAAGTCAGGAACAATATAATCAAATCTTTTAGATAATAAACATCTCGACGTATTAAGAGGTGAACGTACGACGATGCGCACGACGCTAAACTTTAAGATGTTCTCTAAATTAGCCTTTCGGCCGCAGTACGAAACTGACGAAGGTCCACCGACTTTATTACTGCACTTTATCTGATGCAAAAAAGTTGTCGCTAATTACAATCTGTATTTATTTATATATAAACAAGGGGATAAAACTGCAGCGTTAATCCGTTGACATCTGAGTCAAGCGTCGTTCTGTGTGAAACTGTTAGCTAGCCACCTAACCTAATTGTCACTTTTTTATCTCATATCCAACTGGCGAGCTATAAATGTGTTGAGTGTGAGTAATGTGAGAAGAAATCCAGGTCACTGCGTTAAGCAGAGAGCTGATCTTGGCGTGTGTAAACTCGAATTCAGATGAAGTGCGTGAATGCCGAGGAGCAGGTAACGAGGCGCACGGTATCAATAATTCATGAGGGAAAAATGGCTGATTGTGGAAAAGGCAGATGAGTCTACTGTGTGATCTAATTACTGGAAAAAGAGAGAGATGGCAGAACGGTGGATGTCCTTGAGAGCATTTACTGACGCTTACTCTGCATTGTGAATCTGTCCAACTCTCTCTCTCTCTTTCTCTCTCTCTCCTGTATAGATGTATATTTACATGTCATGTTATTTACATATAAAATAAAAGCCTGGTTTTCTATTTATTCCTGAGACTTTGTTATGATCATTTAGCTCCGGACACTTTATACCGATCCAAATAAAAGGATCTGTGTGTGTGTGTGTGTGTGTGTGTGTGTGTGTGTGTGTGTGTGTGTGTGTGTGTGTGTGTGTGTGTGTGTGTGAAAGATGGTATTAACGTGTTCTGCCCTTTGATACACCTGATCCCTTTTGTCCCTACAGCACAATAGTTTCAGATCACACTCATAATTCAATGTGGGCAATTGAATTGAACTAGCTCTGTGTTCTCTGCTTTTCAGCTCCAGACCTGGCCGACCTCCGAAAAGGACCCAGAGTGTGACGTCCCCCGAGAGTCCACACATCCTGCCCCACTCCGTCTCTGGACTCATGTCCTCAGGAATCATGTCTCACACAGGTAGTGCAGAATCAGACACATTAACAATAGACTTGTGCCCACAATTGGTTACATGATATATCTGTATATTCAGTGACACATTGTCACTACCGCTTCATTCCAGTCAGAGAGGTTTTTTTTGGGCAAAACTTAAAGGTAGCGGTCTTCTAGTCACCTGAGTAGCGATAGTTGAAATATTGTAAATGAAGCCATTCATATTTTTTTTCACACTTGCTAATGCTTTGGCATAATTCTACAAAATTACAACAATATGATATTTGTAGTTACTTGGAATCTCTGCAACCAAACGTTTTTTTTTCCCACCCTGTGGAACTTTTCACCATGAAGGACATTACGAGATCATATATAGGCACCATACAGTATATAGAGGACACTAAAATGCTATGCACCTGCTTATAATACATACAAAAAGTGACACAGGATCGTCTGACAGAACTGGAACTTGAGGTGAAGCTACTACTGACAATCAGACATTTATTTACAATGTTATGAAAAGATTTTCATGAACCACAATAAAATGATGGTGGTGTTTGTGGATGGACGCAAGCGCAAATGTGGCAGGAATGAACCCTGGATGGATGCCAGTCTATCACACACTCATTCACACACTCATTCACACCTAGGGACAAATTATTTCCACCAGTCCACCTACTGGCTTGTTTTTTTGTAGAGGGAGGAGGGAAATGGAAAATCTGGAGGAAACCTGAAATTCTACACCAGCATCCAAACCAAGAAGAGTTTCCCACTTGGCCTGAAGCATGACCCAGAAAACCACAGTATATTTATGCAGTTTATATATATACTGTGTTAATACAGTACATTTTATCTATACAGACAAACCGTTTCAATATAAACTGAGTAACAGGTGAGTAGAATAAACTACTAGGAAACACTGACCCCATAAGGAAAGTGGTTTGCAAATAGGGATAAACCACGATATACGATACACAGAGTTGTATGGCGGGTGATTTGGGACAGAATGAGGTCAGACTTGACAGCTAGGCAATTATTGTAGTATAAAATGTAATATCAGCACACACCTAATGAATGCTTTCAGTGAAGAAATCCAAGATAGAGTCCAATTAAGACCTTCCTTCATTTCCCTTTTCACTGTGTTTCCCAAAGGCAGTCCTCGAGGACCAAGATGTTACACTTTCTGATCTCATGTTGCTAGCATGCCTTGATTAAAATCACCTACGCTTTGATAATTAAGTCGTCGAGTTAAATGAGGTGTTTTAGTACAGAAAACTACACACTAACTGCTCTAACCCAAGCATATTATGAGGTTTGTCCATTTTTTTTATTAGTTTGAATAAGAAACGGTATGTATTTTTTTTTAATTCTGTATTGACTTTATTCTTGAAAGTCTGGTGAAGTGATGAAGAGAACTTTACAGTATAAAACACCACCTTTCCCTCCTGGCGTGTCTGTGAAGCTAAACACTCATCTGCTGCGACATCTGAGCTGCCCTTGCCTTTGTGTGTGTGTGTGTGAGTGTGTGTGTGAGTGTGTGTGTGTGTGTGTGAGTGTGTGAGTGTGTAAGTGTGTGTCTGTAAATATGCTCTTTTCCTGCCACTCCTCAAAGACAGTCCTAGAAAGAGAGGCCCATACGTTTGTACTCATTTGGAAAGAGCAGGTGAGAGAAAGAGAGAGATAGAGACAGAGAGCGAGAGAGCCAAAGAAAGGTGTGTTGAGGGGGTGGGATCTCTAATGCGGGCTGCCTCAAGTTTTCTTTTATCTTCAACAGAGGTCACACTATCAATGTCAACTATGGAGATGGGAACTCAAAAGCCTCTGGGGGACACGGAGGGAGGGAAAAAAGAAAGAGAGGAAGATGGAAAGAGGACAGTTTTTTTTTCCTTTGAGAGGCTCAAAGAGGGAGAAAGAAGAACGCTTTGATATCGTTCTCTCTGCTGGCTGAATGGGGGCCTTGGCTTTCATGCTCTGATCTTGACATTTTGTGAAAGCATTTGGAGAGCGACTGAGAAAAAAACACACACACTCATACACACACACACACACACACACACACACACACACACACACACACACACACACACACACACTTACGGTGTCTCCTTTTAACTTGCACATAAATTGTAGACAGTTTCAGTTTGTCTAAATGCCAGGTAGCTAAAAGTAGCAGGACTCAGTTTAGGCTGGTCTGAGTGTGTGAAATTAAGTTCTCTGGAGTGTTTGGGAAAGTTTTTGCCAAATCTACTTTTATTTGTTGGGACCATATTTTCCAGATTATATTTATCCTCAGCTAGTGCTGTTTATATTATGAAGTCACTTGTATGTTAGACATTTTGCATTAATCAAACTAATGGACAATTTAAGGGATTACACAGTACTTCCGTAATTATAATACTTTACATGAACTCAAATCAGGAAATTGTTTTGGGAAGCAATCTATTGAAACTCCAACCTAAAGGTTCCTTCAGAGTTTAGGATCAGTTTATACATTTACAGCAGACACCCTTATCCAGAATGACCTACAGTTTTATGTCAGTTTATACAACTGAGCAATTGAGGGTTTAAGGGCCTTGCTCAGGGGCCCAGCAGTGGCAACTTGGTGGACCTGGGATTCAAACTCACAACCTTCTGATCAGTAGTCCAACACCTCAAACAGT
>NC_062535.1:12321897-12359397 GCF_022655615.1 Tachysurus fulvidraco | reverse complement strand
GTACAAGTGAAAAAGACATCTATCATCTGTCAGGGTTTAAGCCTTGCTACTTACACTGACTCTTTGGTGGTCTTAATGCTGAGACATTAATGCAGTCCATTTTAAAGTGCTCATTTCTATTCCATACTCTTGGTGAAGTGTCCCCCTCTGTAGGGGTTAAAGAGTAATATCTCTTTGGAATGGACATCGGTGTCATTTTTTTGAAGACTGACACTCATGTAAATAAGTGCTAAGGTTGATTTATTCTATTGTTTATTCATCTACCATCCTAGTAGCAATGGGACTAGCTGAGACGATCAGACTTCATCACCAGATATTCCCAAGCCAATTATGGATGTAGTCTTTGTAATAGTTACTGGGTTTACCCCAGGATCTCTATTAAGTAGGACATGCCTGGAGGAGCTCTAGCAGGAACCATGCAGGGGGAATCCTTAAAAGGTCCCTGAACCACCTGAGCAGGTTCCCTTCAATTCAAAGGAATGTCCAAAAGAGTAAGCCCGACCACTGTGATGTGACAAATGATTGTCACTGGTACACATGATCTTGTGCTTTTGGACTATATATATGAAGATAAGGACATCAGGAACAAAGTCATCCATATGGACATTAACGTATCTTGCTGTTCAAGAGACAAGATTTGGAACAACACTAAAATTACAGTCCAGAGTAGGTTTCAGTTATTTAGGCTTAAAGGTGGGGTCTCCGTCGTTGAGAAATGCTTCAGAATACTGAGTCGGGACGACAAACAAAACAAAAATCAAAACTAACGTGTAGCCAATGAGCAGAAGGTGGCGGGTCTTTTCAATATGCGGTGGAAAGAGTGTTCAGTGCGCATGTGTGACATTAGCAGAAAGGGGTTTTAACATTGACATGGAGGATAAAAACAAAGAAAGAAAGCGTAGAAAGGCTTACGATAAGGTAAGAAGTAGGACGTGTTAATATAGGATCAGCTTTCTAGCGCTGGAGAGAACTGAAGGAGCAGGAAGTTGGCACATATTCACAGGTTGGAGTTTCCCGAGTCAATAACTCCTGAGCTAAACGCTGTTACTACACAAATAACTCTTTTCTATCGTAGTAATGTAGAGAGGCAGCTACAACCGTGTTTTGCTAGTAACAGCATTTAGCTCAGGAGTTATTGACTCGGGAAACTCCAATCTGTGAATATGCGGCCGACTTTACTTAAGACGCCGAGGCACTTTTTTCCTTCTCGATAGGTGAGTAATGTTGGTTTTGCTTTTTTTCACAGAACTAATATATGCCTTTGTCCTTTACATGATTATGCTTGTGTGTCATTTTTGCTTGTTTGTTTATCTACAATCGTATTGTTCTTCCCTTCAGCTATGATAAAGACACATTTCTTTCCGTTAGTCGCCCGGGTTACGTATGTATGTGTGGGCGGAGCTATCAATACAGGGGTGGGACCCGTTTGGGTTAGGGGCGTGTTTGTTTTGGTGATTTCAAATGTCAACATTGGCTTTCAAACAACGGAGACCCCACCTTTAAGTGGAAACTACGTCTAATTTTCACACTGGGAAATCAGTACTGTATATTCAGTGTCCGGTTAAAAAGATCACACATTTCAAAACTATTTTGTTCTAGATCTGTTTTCTCAAGATGGTTTTTCTTTTCAGTAGCATACAGACTCCAAGCCTGAAAAGTAAAACAAGAATAGAAAGTAAGTGTTAACTATTTGGTACATTTGTGATCTGAATTCCGTAATACACAATTTCTGTATTAAATTCTCACTACTTAGTTTAGACCCCAGAGAATTCAAAAGCCTTGATCACTACTAAAAAACTCTTATCTGCTAAAATGCAAGTGCTTGCAATCAATGGCCTGTTATTAAGCATGCCTTTTTCTGGAATTGAAAGTACTTGGGTGGGATCTAAAGTTCTTTGGTTGGTCCCGTTGATGGAAACTCTGAAAAATTCTATGTAGTTCTCCACAACAGTGGGTTTCTTTTTTCTAGAAATTTCTCCAAAACTGTGATCTGAATCTCTGTTAGAACTGCGCTCTGGATAAGGGCGTCTGACAAACGCCATAAACGTTAACGTAAATGTCTGCTAAACTTTGTAGAGGTGAAGAAGGAACAAGAGTAAACTAAAAGTGAATAGTATATAAAAAAGTTAAGAAGAAGAAAAGTAAAGTGTTGAGAAGCGAAGAGAAGAGAAGACAAGGAATTAAGTTGATCTGGATCGAGGTGTGTTGTCTCCAGGGCCTCAGCCCTTCACACACACCCACTAGTGTCTTCTTTCTCATGGGCTTCAGGTGACAGATAAGCGTAACGTTCCTTAAAATTTATAATGGGATTTGATGAAGGGAGAAATAGGATTCCTACAGGACGCTGGGATAATGGGGAAAATCAGCTGATAATAGATGAACGCTTAATGAAGTTGAACAGCCTGGGTGCTCCCCAAACCCCACTTCTTCTCATTCGCTATTAAATCCTGTACGACCAGCTGAGAATCAGCAGAAAAGTGGAGTGCATGTGATGAGGATGCTCTCTGAGGAGCAGGAGGCGTAGGATGTAGATAACCTCTGAACTGGACTAAGCTTTATGGGTAAATCGTAACATTTTATGGCCAATAAGAAGTTGGAGATGTTTACTTCTAACAGCGCGGTACATTTACCTGAAGAGTTTGTGCTCAAACAGCATGGACACAAAATAGAAATTTGTAAGTTCTTTATTTCTTTCTGAATATTATTTTGATTATTATTCCATCATTTGGTGCAAAGAAAACACAGCAATTTTGCGTTCACATTTAGAATAAAGGGTTCTTCAGAGATTCTCTGGATGGTTGCTTTGTAAGTTCTACGTAATAAAGATGAGGGTTCCCTCAGATGAGACACTCGCTAAAGCTCATATCAACGGCGTAGAATCTCGGATACTCTTCATTTTAGATCAAGAAAAGCTCGTGAGCTCAAAAGCTAGGAATCTGTGTATCTAAGGTACCTACTGTAGGAATGAAATGAAATAAAGAGCCTTTTTAATAGTAGTGAAAAGTTTTCTTGATCAGATTAAGTCTCCGATTAAAACCCTGTTAGAAAATGAGGACCCTTTAAATTATGCCATGAACTACTGAGATATCTCTTTTGTTTAATACAGTATGTCAGAAATGAATAGTAAGTGCACTTGTTTACATTTATTTTCTTGAAACATCCTTTTCATAGCAGGCGGACATATTTACGTTTGACTGCATGGGCATGTTGATAATCTGAATATAGACCGGATCCTCTCTGTATTAGCTTTGAGTAGGTCTGAGGCTGTCATGATGAATCTGAGGCACAAGAACATGCTGACCTTTAACGAAAAGGTCCGCGCCAGGAGAGCGCCTCAACGTGCAAAGACACTAATACACTGTGTGAATGGCTGGTTATAATTAGAGCAGCATTATGATGTGCGTGTGTGTGTGTGTGTGTGTGTGTGTGTGTGTGTGTGTGTGTGTGTGTGTGTGTGAGAGAGTGAGAGAGAGAGAGTGTGTGTGTGTGTGCCTGTATGAGAGGAAATTTGTGTGTTTAAACACTTTCTAAGTAACTATTAGAACAGGAAGGACAGAGATACAGTATCGACGGGAAACTGGTGAGTGTTTCTGTGAATTGCAGAAGAAGAAAAACGACATATTTTTCATGACAGTGTAAAACAAGTAATGCACATAAAACATTATATACAACGGAACACACTCTATAATGTATACGTATTGATTCCTGCTTGAACAAAAGTGCTTACTGACCTTTATATACATCATTAAAGTATATTGTTGAGTATCAGTAGTTGGGTATTAGTGATGTATATCCGGCAAATACACAAGTACACACAATTGTGATGAGGACAGGCAATGTTTCTGTAAGTTGCCCTAAAGTGTGTGTGTGAGTGTGTGTGTGCGTGTGTGTGTGTGTGTGTTTGTGTGTGTGAATCACAGTGTGCATGTGTGTATGTGTATGTATGCGTGTGTCTACAAGGTTGCACTCGGCAGATGCCCGATGCTTATTGTAAACATGAGTAATCAGGAGCAGCTGCTCAGTTACGCAGACTCTCGATGACTGTGTGTGGCAGCTTCAAAAGAAAGTGTGTGTGTGTCTGTGTGTGTTTGAGAGCTCAACCATAACAGATCCGATATGACACAGAAGCCCTTTCTCACACACTGACATTTTGTATTTCCACATAAATGTTTTCTAATTCTATAATATTTATATATTTTTTTTATATTTGCACAAATAAAAATAGATTTTCTCATCTATCAAAAAAAAAGTTTTATGCACTTTGACAATGGATGGAAAGATATCAAAATCATACAACCAGATAAACTTGGAAGGAATACCACGGTGTCATTTCCATATTTGGTCAAGGCTCCGCCCCATGTTAGTACTTTGGAATCTTGCCGCATCCCATATTTGGTTTGCTCTCACCTGTTTACGTGTATAGTCTCCGCTCATTGAGAAAACTCTAAACTCTTAATAAAATCGAATGAAGCATTTACATTTACATTTTTGGGCATTAGGCAGACGCCCTTATCCAGTGCGACGTACAAAAGTGCTTTGAAGTCTCTATCAATGAATACATCAGCAAACGAATCAATACATACATCAACACAAATGTAACTTTGGCGCATTGATTATTTTCCCGCCAATTTTAATTCGTCTGCTATTTTTGCACAGATATACATAGAACAACAGAGAAAGAGGTAATCTAAAATCATTTAATGTTGTGGTATTTTTAAACCCACCGTGATCCAAACCGGCATCGGCATTACTTTGTCCTAAGACCTTATTGAGGCCAAAATGAGGTTTTACTCAAATGAAGCGGAGTTATTTTTATCCCCACTCGGTATTTACAAGGAAATCAGAGCTGATTTAATTGTATATCACATCAGTACATCTAACCACATCTAACCTATTTATTTAGTTATTTATTTATTTAGCATGCTATTCCTGGGATGCACTATGAGTAGGGTTTGAGTGGTGTTGAGTGGTGAGGTTTAGAGATAAATATTTATTCTCTGAGCTACGATTTATTTAAAAGTTTAACCCTGAACGCTATACAGGTTACTTTGTTCATTTTTTGAGACATCAGATATTTTGAGACATCAGATCACTTTACTTAACAACCGAAACTCCAGAATAACACAATCTACCCGAGTTACACAACCCCTTTTGTTATTTTCTTCAATTCTATCTAATCCCCTCAGCCATCGCTTCATGTACCGTGATTATTTCCATAAGGCTAACTCGACATTATACACACCAAGGCATCATTAATTGCAGCTTAGGGGGAAAAACACACAACACAGGGCTCCTGGTTTTCCATAAATCCCTCCGCTTTACTGTGGGGGACGTGGAAATGGTTCTGGTGTGCATCCGACCACTACAAAGCCCCCTTTACTAAACTCTCAGACTAAACACCTTCCCAACAGGCAGTTACGGGCAGACACACCTTCGTCTGGGAAGCCCATGTGTGGTTTCTAAGGCTCATCAGGCTGGAACAGGTTTTTAGATTCTTTTTAAGAGGTATTAGCACCGAACCTCAAGGATTTGCTTTGCTGCTTGTGTTGAATGTACATGTGGAGAGTCAGGATGACGGCGTGTCTGAAGGGTAGCTAATGTACGCTTGTCGTGTTTGTATTGTTGGACGCTTTAAGTTTTGTGGCGCGTTGTGTTTGCCGTCTGTCTGTCTGTTTTCCTCTCCCTCATGCAGGATGGAAGTCATTAAGTTGCGATCACATCTTATCACCCGCTTACACATGCGCTAATCACCAGGTTGTCTTCTCTCTAAACACTGAAAGCCTTAGGATTTTTATGTGGAAGATAGTTTTTTTTTTTTTTTGGCTTTACTGGCAGGAGGAAAATGACATGTGGTGGTATTTTTATGAGAAGTCACTGGTGGCCGTGTACAATCTGCTGCACCAGCGACACCTTCGCGATATCCTCCAGCGGAATGAACAATAGCATGCGAATGCACACAGAGATGTTTGCTTGGAGGCTTAGCTTCTGTTGTGAAATTTGAACAGATCAGATCAAAGCATGCAGCAAAAATTAATTGTTTCAAATGGGTTTAAAAATCCTGAGAAAATTCCCTTGCTAGAAATTGACCACGATTCATAAATATGCATTAATACGCTAATTGAAAATGCTAAATCGAATCGGGAGCTAGCTGAGATAAGTTGTCATGAGTAAATATGCAAGTGTAGGAAATCCGATGTGTTCTTTTATCAAAATACATATCAGGAATACAGACAGGGTACACGGGTCAGAGCTGCTTTGGCGGTACAATATCGGGCAGGTGGTTTTAAATGTTATGGAGCTGTGTGTAGCATTAAAGCGTGTAGGAGCTTACAGAGCAAATCATCGGACACAATGTTAATAAATATAGACGTGATTAAGTTCTCATCAAAAATTGTGCACCAATAGTGTCCCGTTCTTGACCATTATCGAGTACGGTAACAATAGCTCGACAGCTCTCGGTGGAATATTCCTGCTAAAAGATGATTTGCCATGTTTTTCGATCCAGTTACTAATTAGCAGTTTGATGCAGAACACCAAATGTCAGCTCAGTTGGACTTTTGGATCCTGTGAAAGAGCTATTAAGAGTTAACTCAGCCGTCTATCAATGACCACACCCCCAACCTTCGCAGACATCGTCAGAACATACTGAACATGTCTTACAAAATTAGCACTTTAATTAAAAAAAGTGTTGTCTGGGTGCTTTTCTTACTATATTTCATCCCAAAAGAGTTTTGAGACTGATGTTATTCTTAGTCTGTGACCCAGTGAACCAGTATCAGGATGTATTCAGATTTCAAAGATGTTCTGTCAGTTGCTCTGGTTAAGCACATCTGCTAATTGCCTTAAATATAACTGCACATGTACATGGAGACAGACATATCCCAATCCAACGCATGAAAAGAACAGAAACTAGAACAGGTGAATGGAAAAGGGGAAGAAACCACTGACAAGACAGTAGGGGGGGAGCAAAACAAAAGCACATGGCTCTTGTCATCATGTGATTCATGAAACGTGTCTCATCCTGACAGTAACCCAAACAAAATTAGCTGCATTTTTTTAAACTTTCTAACACAACACAATATTTGGCTAAACGTTCCAGATTTCCCTTTATAATAATTTGCATATCGAGGCTGTTTAGTGACATCACAAAGTGAGCCCGTTTCTATCCCTGTTCCCAGATCAGTTTTTCACATGCAGTGCATTCTTTTAAAAGGTCAAATCTAGTGATAATTTTCATGAAAATTATGGAATCATCCATACAAGGGGCACATTCAGGGGCAGAAGTTTGGGGTTAAAAGCGCCGGCACGCTCCGTAAGTGCAAATGCAAAATCTATCCACAGACCTCACAAATCAACTTGGCAGCAAGCAAATTTTATTCATTGTGCTTTATTTCCTCCTGTTTGATTTCCCTCCAGGTGTTTTTGTTGCCTCATTGTTTTGCGCGCACGGTTATTGCGACAGTTTGTACCCAAATCAGCTCCAAGATCCCTTTTGTGTTTGGATTTAGCCAATCGTGCTCAGCCTGGCTCCAGTCCCGCTCTGTCATTAGACTTCCTTTGTTTTCTCTCCTCGCCGTTCCGTTTGTTTTGCTTCTCCCTTTCTTTTTCTCCCTCATATTCGACGCTAAATATTTATACAAATCGCAACTTCCTGTCAAAATCATTTACGCTCCCATAATAGCTCCAGCACTGGGTTGCACAATGGGAGCTGTCGCGGTCAAGGCGGGGGTGTCTCTGATTTCTAAACTCTCGGGGCTCTTTTGTTTTAGGTAAATAGAGATCGAAAGCTCCTCAGCTAGCAATATTGGGTGCCGTGTGTTAGAAGGCTGCGTTGTCATTCACTTTGCAGCTGTAGCTGGGTCTCAGGCCCCTGGAGATGTCAGGGAACTGTCTGTGTGTGTGTGTGTGTGTGTGTGTGTGTGTGTGTGTGTGTGTGTGTGTGTGTGTGTGTGTGTGTGTGTGTGTGTGTGTGTGTGTGTGTGTATGTGTGTGTGCATTTGGCCTTGTTCCAGGGGTGACTTTTTAGAAGTCATGAGGGTTTTAGTCTTCCCCCAGCCACTTAGTGCTGAGTTTGGATGTGTTCATTCCTGTTTATTATGCTTTACATCTTTAGATATTGAAGAAGAAAAGTCAGTAAAAGCATTCCAGGGGGCGTGGCCTTCTTCCACGTGAGCCAACCGATCTTAGACACTTTTACATTTATGCTATTAAAGGATACGTTATGATTTCTCTAAATATTTTATGCAATAAGAACTGTGGTCATTTGACAAAGGAAGATTTATTTTTTATTTTTTGTAAACATAGAAATAAATAAATAGATAGATAGATAGATAGATAGATAGATAGATAGATAGATAGATAGATAGATAGATAGATAGATAGATAGATAGATAGATAAATACACCTTAGGCACCTGGTGTCGAAAAACTTGGACACACCCCTGAATCAGCCTCACAAGCCGAGCAAGTATTTAAAGAGCACATTTCTTTTGTCCATTGTGGATTAATTTAACCTTTAACGTGGAGGCAGCAGTTAGTTACGCGCCAAAAAAACAAAATGAAGGAACAGCTTGCAAGTGCTTTTGGCATGTGCCGGAGATCAGCCCATCCAAATAACAGCCCCCTGAAGACAAACATGCGGCCGCGCGCACACACTTTGTCCTCTTTGATCTTGCTTTCTCGTCTGCTTGAGCAGCATGACTGATCTGCGTGTCATCTGTCTCATGAAAATCAAGAGCCCCCCCTGTCTTTTTCTTCATTTGCTTTCCACTGTCTCTGAGTAAAAATGTCAGGAGGGGGGGAGTTTGGGAGAAAGCATGTCGCCTTTTGTTTTCTCCCACGCAAGTTTAGTCTCCGCCGATGAGGGGGCACCTCTGACCTTTTGCCGAGCTTTGGCTGGTATTTTGGTTCAAAAGCAGAAAAACAGATTGCCAGGTGGCCGTGAATATGGGTGTGTGTGTGCGTGTGTGTGTGTGTGCGTGTGTGTGTGTGTGTATTATTTGTTCTCCCATCTCACTGTAAGCATAGCATCCAGAATCCGTTGCAATCATTTTAACTTCTTCTGGAAAAGCTGCACTACAAAAAACAGGAGTCTTTTGAAGGAAATGAGCTAAAATGTGCTTCCTTTTTCATCCCACATTTTCAAAGACATGGCCAGCAGCCACAGCCAAGTGACCGAATCCAATCTCAAGCTCTGACCTGCCCAATACGAAGCGGATCAGATTCTTCCATTCTTCTAGACACACACACACATCACCACCACCACATACACACAAACACAGTAGAAGTGAACAAGGCACACTGAGTATTAGATTAGCGAACTAAACAAGCAAGCAGCCCTCGATCAGAGACGATCAACTTTTTTCCTGCTGTTGTCACGCGGCGTGTTGCGCTCCAAATAGCATCTGCTTTAATTTATCACCGGGTGGTTATGGATGAAGACATCTGCAGCGGTTCGAGAAGGAGCTAATTGGTGTGCAGCATGGAACAGAAAACACTCTCCGCCATGCTGAGACCTAACACCATATCCTTCAGCATAAATAGATTTCATAATTAAGTTGTGTTTACTGAAAATGTTTTTTCTTCTCTTCATGGAGGTGTAACTGCATGTTAGGATTAAAGGGCCATTATGGCTGTTTTTAAAATTTGCATTGCTTGCATATAGGATATCATATCCATCATATCACTGACAAACAATTCATAACTACTTTCACCGACTAGATTCCAATCCAGATTCCATTAGATTCATCATGCAGGTGCACAATGTCTGTGAACAGGTCATATACAGTACCGCCTTCTTTATCAGATCTGGAGATGATTAGAGCTTTTTTGAGTCATTTTTGAAGTCATCTGTAGACTTTCTTAAGGATTGATGTTTTGTTACAGGATAGATTTTTTTTTTCTCCTCCAAGGGGTGTGCAAACTTTTACCCTCAACTTTTGTACTTGCAGCAAAGTGAAGGTGTTGTTGATATTCTCATCAGGTTTGGAGCTGCCGTTCATGATGATGTCGCACCCTCTGATTCCTGTAAGCCTGCCCCCTGCCTCGGTCACCATGGCAATGAATCAGATGAACCACCTGAGCACCATCGCCAGCATGGCTGCCACCGTTCAGGCGCAGAACGACTCGAGCCGAGTGGCCACCTCCGTCATTAAGGTGAGAACATCATCTCAGGATCAGACGTTATTCCCTCGATTGCTTTGTACCTAAACATAGCGAACAGTAAGTGTTAAATTAAGGAAATAAAAAAAGGAAGTGCAAATTATCACACCTAAAAAAAAATGATGATGATGATGATGATGATGATGATGATGATAATGATTAATGAGAAGAACAGAAGTTCCGAGCAGTAGCAGGGGATCAGAATAAACCAGGCAGATCCAGAAGGCGAGAAGTGTGTCAGGAGGATATTAGAGCCCGATTGCCTGAGCTGTGAATAAAGCATTTGAAAATGATGACACTGACGTGTGTGTTTCAGGAGCGCGTGCGAGACAGTCCATCCCCATCTCCCTCTCTGGAGGACGGGCGCAGGTCAGGGAGTCACGTATCCTCCAGGCAGAGCAGCAGCGTGTCCAGTTCTCCTGCTCACACCGAGAGCTCGTCTGATCGGCCGCGTACGTCTGTACACACTCTTCAAACAGCACTGCAGTCTTCCTCACTTCAAACTTTTCTAGCCAAGAGTAAGAAAGGCATGACACCAGATGAGGGACTACTAAAAAACTTACATTCATGTAGAACTTGTTTTTTTTTTATCCACCATCATACCTAACAGCCAAATTACAAGTGTAAGATTTTATTATATGTCATAAATATACGTTTTTAACTCTCATTTCTGCTGCACTACACACTAGTCCACTCACACAGCACTTGGGATATGTGCTTTTATGATAATGTGGCGACTCCGGCACACGCTGCAGCCTCGTGTGTGCCAGGCTTTTAGCATTAGGTATAAGATGATACGGTATAATCTGCTGAAAGGAACACTTTCATTGAATCTGGATCTTACTTTAGGAGATAAAACTGCACGAGCACATGTCAAGCTTTCTGCTTTTATCATCTCGACTAATACACTAATATAAAAGTTCTATCTTGGGTAACTGATCTGAGAGTATGACCTCAAAACTGTGCAGCACGTCTAACTGTGCTTTAAATCCTATTTTTTTTATCAGATTTCAAGTGGACAACTTTAAAGCACTTATAAGACATCCTACCCAGGTGTCTGGTTTCCTTATTGGTTTAGCGGTTGTCCACAGTAAGATTTGATTTTCTGCTTTATTCGGGTTAAGATGACTAATTTATGGTCAAAGTTTGAGGGAAATTCAGAGCGATGTTCAAATATCATATTAGCTCAAGCTTGGGAAAGTGAAGTTTTTGTTTTTCATCATGAGAGTTGTTTAAGTCATGAGTAGATAGTTGACGTGACACACCACACCCGGAGAGAACAATTTCTTTGATGGCTTTTTCATATACAGCAGTAGAGAATGATAATATGTTGGATTTACTGCCACCAGAACATCCTCACACTTCCTGTCTATTTTCACCATTTTACCTGCAGCTGTGCATCAGAATGGTCTTTCCTTGGGTCACGCTCTGTTAGGCCTGTCTCCCAACGCACCCCCAGGACCAAAAGAGGGGGATCTGGCAACCCAGGATGCTGGCCATGACTCTAGGAGGACACATGCAGAAAAGGGTGAGGCTAATATGTCAATTATAAATAAAAAGCACATATTCATGCCTAATCACATCCGGTGGTGACCAAATCAGATGAATTGCATTGGTGTAAGATCATCAGATCAGGTCTGGAACCTAAAAAAAATGACTCTTTGCCTCAGTTGTTCTTCAAAAACATTTTCTGTAGATTTACACAAGAAACAGTTCATTGTTGAATATGTCTGTATTTTAAGCATAAAACACAGTCATTACTTTTCATTTGAGGAAAACGAAGGGGGTGAAAACTTTTGCATTCGATTATACATAATGTGCTAACGACTGTAAAGTTGATGGAGAGCCACAATTGTGCGCTTGAGCCTCGCTTACTTATCTATATTCTTCTCCTGATTATTCTGGTACAGTCTGCAGAGCACCACAGCAGCAGTATGAAGAGCAGACCTGTGAACGATCCCCTGATGTGCTTTAATGTAAATTAAAATTCAGTGTGTTTTCTCTGCGCTCATGCATGGGGTCTCAGAACGCGTGTTCCGAGAACAAAGAAAATCAATGTGCTCACTCACATTTCTATGAAAATAATCCATTAGGGTGGGAAAGAGAAGGCAGCAGGGCTAAATTAGTTAGCGATTTGCGAAGCGTGAATTAATGAACAAGCTTTCACCCCCCCTCCACCGCCACCTCCTCCCTCCTCCTTTTTCCCCAGCTCTCCTGGAGGTGTAATTTTCTGTAATAACCTCCCAGAACCCTTGTTTGGTTTCTGCATTTGAAGGCTTTCATTAGCTTAATGAGGACTTTTGCAAGGGCGAGTAGTCAGCAGAAATTTCTCATCGCGCCACGATACCTCCGGATCATCTACACTGCTGTGTGTTAGCCGTGGCAGCGGGCCGGACGGACTTGTAAGTTTATGAGTTAGAAGAGATTCCTAAGGTTTGCCTCGTGCAAGTTGAGAAATGGACGAGATCGAATGCGCGATGCTCGAACAGCAATATCATTTAGTGGAAGCGTCGCTAAAAGAGGGGCGATAATAAAAGTCACGTCGGAGTAAGGTGTAAACGATGATGAGACGGGCCGCAGTGCATTAGATTAATGAGAACCAGCATTGCTCACTCTCTCTCTCTCTCTCTCTCTCTCTCTCTCTCTCTCTCTCTCTCTCTCTCTCTCTCTCTCTCTCTCTCTCTCTCTCTCTCTCTCTCTCTCTCTCTCTCTCTCTCTCTCTCTCTCTCTCTCTCTGAGTGAGATGAACACTATGATAAACAGACACTCGTCAGGCATGACCGGCTGACGAGCTGAAGCAGGTAATTGAGAAGCTGTTTCATTTGTAACCAATATCCACGATCTGCTCATCATACCTAGACCCAACGTGCTAGAAGAGCCGAGGTGTAACGAGCTGTAGCGAATAACGACAGCAAATATTAGCACATAATTTGTTTTGATCACAAATAATTTGCACGTCTGCACCGTAAATGCCTGCCCCGAGTACATTCATGCACTCTTAGGAAGAAATGGTTCTTCAAGGGATCTATAGATAGTGAAGCTTTTTTAGACTTCGAAAGGGGTAAAAACCTGTTGTAACGTTTTAATAGGAAGAATTTTTTTTTTTTTTTAAAAAGACGCTAAAAGTGCATCTTTGTCCTGGTTTCAAATTGCGTTAGATACAACACCTGAAGTCATGTGAAAATTTTAATATTAGCACCTCAGTGAGGTTATTTACCCGTTAAATATTGAAATGATAGTTAATATATTCTGTTGGTTTGTTGTTCTTTGTAAAACAATAACCGTTTTACGATTTTGCGGTGTCTATTTTGACTATGTCCTAGCGTCTAGTTTTTAGCAAGACCTGTTATTACATTTCCTGAATGAATTTATGTGTACTAATATGAACACATGCACAATATACACAATATACACAATATACGTACACATGCACAATATACACAAAAACGTTTCCTAAGTAGCCCTTGATAGTTTCAAAGCAAAGCTGTCGTTTCTGTCCAATACCAATGGATCGATAGGGAGTAGATCAACGATTTGGGTGTTCACCACCACCTAGTGTACAGACGTCCTGAGTGAATCCTGAGAATCCCGTTTCTGCAGTAGGGATCGGTCTGTCAGGTAAGAAGAATCTCTACACTGCAGTGGAGGAGTTGCCCACCACCTACAGGTCCCACTGAAAACGAAGCTAGCAAAGCACGATCCCCTTAAAAATTAGGGTTGATTTATTAAAGAAAAGAGAAACTTTTTACCATGGAGCAGCTATAAAGCAGGCAGGGACTCTTTGTCATTGCTTTCAAATGAATCTTCAGTGTGCAGAATTGAAAGTGTCCAGATCAGAAATCAAGGCGTCTCCCTCAAAGAGGACTAGCCTCAAAGACATTGTCCCTTATTCTCTTCGGTCCTCTTCGGTCTTTCGCTCTGATGCTGACTACGGCGGACTTTAGCACGAGAAAGTTCATTACCCTGAGGAATCTGAGCAGAGACAGAAAAAGAGCGATGAAACGACCTTGGTTTGAAGAGGACTGCTTATGATCAAACAGGCTTGCAGTTTGTGCTACTAAGGAGAAAAAAAAAACGCTATGAAAAGATCCATCAGATTTCACAGAGGTGCGGCCGGTGCTAACTCAGCACTGATTGTCCCTGTGGGGGCACCGTAGTTCAGCGGCACGGCGTGAGGTTTTCTCCCGCTGAGTGCTCCAGCGGCCCACGCCGGCATTCCGCTAATCACATTCCTCCAGATGCCTGGCTTTTTTAGCCAGGAGAGCGGGAAGGGGGGAAGAGAGATGGATGAGGGAGAAAGAGATGGATTGTTTTTCATCTTTGAAACACCTTGGATGTGACAGCGGGCTTCACTCTCCTGCCAAGATGGAGAGATCGGATAAAGATGCTTTGGTCAGCTAAGTAGGGGGAGGGGGGCGTAAATCTAATCAGCCTTTATCACATAGCGGGCAGAAGGTGAGATTTTGAGCACCTGCTCGTTTAAATGGATCCTGTATAGCATTATATGTACTTAAAATGCGCTGCGGCCAAAAAGCTCCAACGAGAATTTTGAACATGGTTTTTAAAGTGAAGGACGTCCAAGAATAGACGGCGATAAAGTGGGTGTGCGGTGGAATGAAGAACGAGTAAGTGACTGATACTCGAGCTGATAAAGTCAGATATGGATGGACAAATGGACAGAGAAACTGACACAGCCATAGAAATAGTCAGAGGTAAATCCACTCTAAAAGGAAGGTAAAAAAAAACCCCAGAGTGAACCAGAGAGAGAGAAAGTGAGACGCGCAGTTAAATCCGGTCCAGAGTTTCATTAACTGACTTCCATTAAATATTTCCTGTCACCCGCAGCCCACCCCTGTAAAAATAGCCTGTGCTCTTTATAATCACCACTCAAACAGTCCGACACAGAAGAGATAAGTGGAATATTTTTAAGCACGGAACGTCTCAATGCAATTAAAAGTGCTCACATACTGCGCCATGCCTAATATCCCGTATGTCAAAACTGCTGCTTCGACAAAACTGTGTTGAAAGTGACTTATTCAACAAAAACTTAAATCTGACATGAAGCTGTGTTTAAAGAGGAGGAGACGTACTGTAGCTGCATACGGGAGCAGTCCTGCAGCTGCAGCAGTGTTGCAGATAATCCTGTCAGAAAGCTGAATTAATGAAACACTTCTCAGTTCTCACATTTCTAGAAATGTAGAAAATGTATGATCACCGTCCATTTTATTAGGAACACCCACAAGCCCGCGCTTCTAAGGACGTACGACTCAGTGTAGCCTGGGATCGCTGTTCTGGGTTGATAGGAAGTTGTTGTAGTCCATCTACCTCAATGCTTAACATGTTAAATCTCTCTTATGAACACAGCATTTCACTTCATTTTTCTAATTTTTTTTCCCTGCATCACTAGAGACAAAGACTAGAATCAGTTGAGTGTGAAAATCCCAGTAGATCATGGTTTACACCTGGATCTGATTGATTTAATGCGTTGAGCTGCTGCCACCTGATTGGCTGATCAGGTATGAATTGCAGGTGCACGAATGAGCAAGTGTTCCTAATAAAGTGACTGGTCTGTGTATTTTATAGTGTATAAAGATTTATTAATAGGTAGCTTTCTATCTAATTACATGTAGGATACGGATAATGTGTAACGCCGTGTCAATAATATTTTTACTAAATTAATAGCAAACGCTTATGGCTAGTGATGGCTAGATAAGAAGCAAATAAAAAATTTTCTTTTCATCTCACTCAATTCCAACAAAATGCACATTCTCCTTCCTGTATTTCTTCAATCCTTTAAAATCTCTCTTCAGATTTTAGCCTCTCCTGGTGGTGTTAGCTTTTAAAATATTTCCATTTCTGTAGGCATGAGTCAAAATAACGTCTGCCTCGGAAAAAAAATTCTTTTCTTTTGCCATTTTGTGCTCATTTCGCTTTTTGACAACTTTACCTTTTATGGGAGTCACTAATTTGGAACGAGCTGTAGCGTGAAAGCTTATTGCACTTTACAGGTTTACAGATTCACGAACGTACAGATGTGAGCGTGAGGTTTAATTATTTTTGGTCTGCAGAAACATTGAAAAAACAACATTGCTCAAAACAACTTTGCTACAGTAGCTCGATGTCAACGCTACAAATCCTTGAATGTAACACAAGTTAGCATCGCCATATGGTTGTACAGTACTCATGCATTAGTCAGATTTGTGCCTTCCCTTTTTATGATTAGCATAACAGTGAAGCACAACTTGTCGCTAGGCCTGTTCTGTCCTAAACATACGGTAAACCAGCATTATTTATGCACACGGTTTGGGTGAGTGGCCAGGCCATATGGGCAGACAGGGTTATGGAAATAAAGCAGCTGTGGTTTTTTTTTTTTTTTAACAGAAAGTCACCCCCCCCCCCCCCACAACACTTTTTATTAGCCTGCACAAAGTCAGTTATTACAGCTACATGCATACAGGACCTTTGTTGAAGAGAGCCTGTGTGCTGTGAAGCATTTTGAAAAGTATGATGTTGGAATTTATTTATTTTTTTTTTTTTACAGCAGCGTTGATAAATGTGCTGTGCAATATCTGGGCTGTAAAAGAAGCACTCAACAGCTTTGAAAGCATGCAGCTACGCAACAGCAGGCATGTTATGGAGATCACTGTCAGTCCATGACTTATTATCATGGTGCTTTGATAGATCCATTACACCATGTTTGCTATAAAGACATTCTTGTGAGCTTTGTGATTATATAATTGATCTAATAACTTTTAAGCATTATCAAGATTTTGCAAAACAGAAATCAGTGGGCGAACACACCGTGCACGTGCACAGGTATGAGTCCATATTAAATATTGGCATGCTGTATAATTAGTTACATTTGCTAAACATCAGAGAGAAGTACAATACTACGACAAAATTCCTTCTCGCTACAGACCCGTAATAACCGTTGCCCCTGGTTAACCTGCTTCATACCATAAGGCCTCATACATTAGCAGGCCCTTTGAAGTGACTGAAGTCAAGATCAAGGCTTCGGCCTGATCAAAAACAACTCATGCGCGCTCTGCGGTGTGCGCGTTTGCCTCGTCTGCTGCTTTAAGTGCAGGTCTCAGATCAGCGCTGCTGTAATTATCAAGCATCCAAAAGTTTACAACTGATGCAGGTCGTCGCAGCTGCAGAAGCTTTTTCATGTCACTGGAAACTGATTGGTTTCCGAAAATAATTAGACCATAAAAATACAGAAGATACAATAACCTGTTTACACGTTCATATAAATCCATAATTCTTTGAATCTGCAAAAAAAAAAAAGGAAGAAGAAAAAAATAAGTATAAACACACTCCTTTTTATAAGAAAGAAAAAAATAAGAATTCTCTGCTGTCCTCTTGGTAAACTCATACAATGTTGTCCTCATTTGCATATTGAAATCTGATTGGCTCCTATATTTTAAGACAAGAAATTGTTTTTTGTTTTATTTTTATTTTTAAACTTTATTGTTTCATTGTTCAAGTGTATTTACATTAAAAACGTATAATATCCTACTTCAGAACCGTTACTAGAACCACAAGGTCCAGCAGCAGCAGGTGTATTGTAGCCGTTGAAACAGAGATGCTACGGTCTGAGTCATAATAAGAGCAGATTTGAGATGGCTCTGCACAGAAGAGATGGAAATTTACAGTGTGGAGGCCAGAGGTGGAGAGAACATGCTGACTCTCAGCAAACGATCGAGCTGACATTTATTCAGGCCGAGTGACACGGGCCGCATTAGAAACACAAAGTAGCTTTGATGTGCTGTAACGACCTTGGAGTGTTATTAGACCTGTCTGGCACTTGGCCATAAAGACGCACGGCTGAATTGCTCAGCTCTGCATATAAAAACCTGCTGTTTCAGAGGATAAAGTATTTGTAGGTAAGTAACACTCTGCTTGTTTGTGGCTCTGGGTTCATCTACACCTAACCTGCGATTTCTGGTTTGTGGTGTAACACGAGGTCCGCATTACTGTATCGGTTTCCTGGATTGGATTCACTTGCAAAGTTGCTTTGAATAAAAGGTTCTGCTAAAGGAATAAAACCCATAACAATGCATAGCTAGAACAGTTAACCATCCAAAAAGCTCTCAATGAACCCTGTTTACTAAGGGTGTGGTTTATTTACATAGCCATCCATTGTTAGAAGCAGAAGTCTTTATTTTGTCACGTATACATTACAGCACAGTGAAATTCTGTCTTTGCATATCCCAACTTTGGCGTGTTGGGGTCAGAGCATAGAGTCAGCTTTGATACAACACCTCGGATCATAAAGGGTTAAGGGTCTTGCTCAAGGGCCCAACAGTGGCAGCTTGGCTTGAACCCTGATCAACATCCCAGAGCCTTAAAGTGAAAGTGACGTGACATACGGCTAAGTACGGTGACCCATACTCAGAATTTGTTCTCTGCATTTAACCCATCTGAAGTGCACACACACAGCAGTGAACACACACACCGTGAACACACACCCGGAGCAATGGACAGCCATTTATGCTGCGGCGCCCGGGGAGCAGTTGGGGGGGTTGGTGCCTTGCTCAAGGGCACCTCAGTCGTGGCCGGGCCGAGACTCGATCCCACAACCCTTTGGGTTATGAAACAAGACTCTCTAACCATTAGGCCACGTCTGCCTTAACAACCTAGAGCCACTACAGCTCACTGCCCCTAGCTTTGTAGTGCTTATTCTAAACAGGGCTCCCGTGAACCTGGAATCTGTTCCAGAAGACTAAGGGCACAAGGTGGAGGACACTCTGGATAAGATGCCAGATCATAGCAAGAGACACTCGCGCACACACACACACACACACACACACACACACACACACACACACACACACACACACACACACAAATACACACACATAATTTAGAGATACTTATCAGCTTAACAACACATGGCTTTGGAATGGGGAGAGAAAAGGGAGAACGTTCAAAGCACAAGAAGAACGTGTAAATTCTGCAAACCCCTAATCCTCGAGGTGTGAGTTAAACACCCCTCCACTTTATGCATATAAACCCATGTAATTTCGTGTTCGAGTAACATGAGTAAAATATCATTTTTTCACTTGTTAACAGTGTATAAAAGAATTACGTTCAGATCATTTATAAGTCTAAAAGTATGAGATTCTCAGCTGTCTGAAAGCCATCATGAAGCAGACAGATCGATTCAACTGCAGTCGAAAGACAAAAGTAAAAGAGTAAACGAAAAGAAGGATAACTACACAAAGTGACACTGATGTTTAAAATCAGTAGTGTGATTGCAAACAGGGAAGTGTCATAAGCAATCAGGAGATTGTGAGCAGGCATAGGGGCCTGACAGAAGGTCATGGACTGAGGATCGTAAGGTTGTAGTCTTGGGTTGTGAACATGGATGTTACACTGGCCTTGAACCTGTCTGGGGCTCGTGGACTTTCCCTGTACTTTTAACAATTTTATTAAGAATGTTAACTACACCGTGGATACAAAACTGTCATCCTCTTAGCTACACTGAAGCTTGGTTATTATTGCATACTGGAATGTGATTGGATCTGAGATTTTATGACGTAATAACGCGATTGTTCGGCCTGTATCTCTAGGCTCATAGCCATGTTTTGTATGAGCCAACAATCAATATCAGCCAAAAAAAATGTTTAGTTATTAGTTAAATAAATGCAGATTCCTTTGTGTCAGTCAGTGTAGTCAAAAAACTGCTAGCTGAGACACAAGTAGTTCTATAAAAACACTTATAACTAACACATCTTTTAAATTCTTGTTACAGAAGAGAGCGTACTGTGTACACCCACATCTCGTGAGACCTACGAGCGGGTTTCTCACACCATCCCCACGCTTCCTCCAGGTTTCCCCGCACCGTTGCTCTTCCCCGAGGGCCTGTCTTCCATAGAAACTCTCCTCACTAACATCCAGGTAAGTCCAGTTCTGAGAAAACACATGGCCCGAGCAGTCCTGAGAAAAGCATGTGAAAATGTCTTTCACTTTATTGTTTACAGTTTAGGTCTGATCAGTGCAGGAATGAAAAACATGACAGTTTATTTCAGATTAGATTTTAGAGCAAACGAACAATGAAATCAATTCCATGTGATTATAATCATTAAACACTTTTTAAGCTTGAATATCGATTTAAAACAAGAATTCTAGAAATTTCCATTATTTAATACAAATGAATACAAATGTGATGAAATTAAACATATGTTGGTAGTAAAATAATATATTAATAATATATTTATAATTTTTGTTTGGTAATTGAACAATTTTTTTCCACAGAAACATAATGCATTTGCAAATGAGAAATTATATGTGATGTTTTTTAATGATGATTTTAAAGGCGTTTAATTAATTAATTTTATTTATCGTGCGTGCGTGTGTGTGTGTGTGTGCGTGTGTGTGTGTGTGTGTGTGTGTGTGTGTGTGTGTGTGTGTGTGTGTGTGTGTGTGTGTGTGTTCAGGGTCTGCTGAAGGTGGCTATAGATAACGCCCGGGCACAGGAGAAGCAGGTGCAGTTGGAGAAGACGGAGCTGAAGATGGAGCTGTATCGAGAGAGGGAACTCCGTGAGACTCTGGAGAGACAGCTCTGTGTGGAGCAGAAAAACCGAGGTCATTACTACACCCAAAATCTGATCTGGGATCAGGTCAATCTTTCAAGATTCAAGAGTTTATTGTCATGAACAGGAAACATGGACATGTCTGTTACACCTTACAATGACATTCTTACTCTGTGAAGCCTCCCCGCAGCCTATGACATAAATTAGGATGTCAATTCCCAGCTTTAAAATGAATCCCATTTTCTGGAAAGTCTGCCATATTTTGTACACAACCTGACAGGTCAGTTATAGTTTGGCATGGAGAGCAGGTTGGTTTAATCTAAACATCCTAGGTTGTTGCATGCATCATGGTTCTCTCTTAAAAAAAATCTGCATTGTGTTTAAATAATTTTGCGGTACCTTTCGATCCAACAGCTTCATCACACTTGGCTTTCTTTACATTCAGAAAGCAAGACTGCAAGATTAAAAAATATTTTTTTTAAATAATATTTTTATACACTAACCCTTATTTCCCAATATCTTAGAAATATATAAGCGAGGACATCCTAGCCACAAAAAACCTAGACCGTGAACGCATGAAGATAGATAAAGAATCGAGATCCTGGAATGGACATCGTATAAAAAGGAGATACCTAGAGATTCCTACTGCTAGTGAAGATAGATAGCAGCTGATCTAACATCAGCGGACTTACACTAAGGACTGTGATGCCATGTGAAGTATATTGTGATTAAAGAGCAGCCATGTGCCTAGAGTTACTTATAGAGGGCACAATCCAGGCATGGAGCTCATTAGTTAAAGGTCCAGTAGCAGCTCTGTGGGATTTAAACTTACAACCCTTGTGATTGCTGGTTTAGAAACTTAACCACTAAGCTATCAATCCTAAAAATGTGATTAACTATACTGTATGAAGTATTTCTCTCTCTCATGGAGACGTCATCAATCTTTTTATTTAACTTCTATTATTATAGGTTTTTACATCCAGCAGCTGTTCTGAGATCAGCTTAGTTGTTTTATAAGAAACAGAAGTCCAAAGCAAAGTCTTATAGCAAATTATTTAACATTAGCATGATAAACACTGGGGGGGGGGGGCATGGTGGCTTAGTGGTTAGCACGTTTGCCTCACACCTCCAGGGTTGGGGGTTCGATTCCCGCCTCCGCCTTGTGTGTGTGGAGTTTGCATGTTCTCCCCGTGCCTCCGGGTTTCCTCCGAGTACTCCGGTTTCCTCCCCCGGTCCAAAGCCATGCATGGTAGGTTGATTGGCATCTTTGGAAAATTGTCCATAGTGTGTGAGTGTGTGAGTGAATGAGAGTGTGTGTGTGCCCTGCGATGGGTTGGGACTATAATTCAGGGTGTATCCTGCCCTGATGCCCGATGACCCTGAGATCTGAGATCCCTGTGACCTGAGTAGTTCGGATAAGCGGTAGAAAATGAATGAATTAATGATAAACACCTTACAAAAATAAACAAAATCCACGTTGTGTTACATGGCACTTACAAAAAATCAACCATACAGCCAAAAGAGAAATAATCAAAACAGGTTAGACGATGAAAGTTTGTACAAAGATTACATAACTAGCAAGTTAACACACTAACCAATGGCTTCTTTCAGCTACCATCATTATAATCATCATACAGACTAAATCAACTCAAACAGAAAAAACTCATTTATACATGAAAAAAAACTTGAATCCATACCTGGTTTATACATACATTTCTACAAAAAATCAAAAATGTTTGATTTTCATATGAATCACCGCAAACGTTACGGCCTTCAAACTTCGGTTACATTAAGAGACATAAAGCGGCTAAAAAAACACAGCGACAGGAAAACATGCAGCGTTAATTAATGTTGTTTAATTACGAGGCCCTTCGTCATTTGTTTAATATCGCCCACGCTATGATCGAGCCGACAGAAATAAACTGTATGTTCAGCATTTTCCTTTACACACACACACACACAAACACACACACCTAGGCAGATATGTGAGTGCAATAAACAAAGGCACAGATTACAAGCGCAAAAACACAAAGCACCCATATTCAAAAGGAAGTTGTCTTTGTAATTACATGTGCTCACTTTTATTTTAATTTGTTTTAATGATTGATTATGTCTGTAAGCTGAATTGATGCCGTCTTAATATTCGCCCCCACACCAGATAAAAATGATAAACACAACAGTTGCTGTACATAATACATCACATTAGCACTAAGTGAGTTCTCGGTTGTATAACTCTGGCTGTACAGCTCATTGTAGAATAATTTGCTGTTTTATCTCTTAACATTGAATGAAGAAGGTGGAAATGTGAGGGCTGATTCCAGATCAGTTAATAAAGGGAAAGAGGAAGCCTCAGTGCCCAAGGGAGCATTAGAGCTAATGCAAAGAAGCCCATTTTCGCTGACTCGAATGTCTTAAGTCCATTATTACAAACAGAAAAAAATGAAGGAGGTCAGTTGAGAATTGAGCTTCGTCGAACATTTAATACACGCATTGCGCTATATACTGAGTTGTTACCAAACTACATCTGAGCAGCAATTATGTGCAAAGCGTTTACTCATTAAAATCATTTAGCTACAGTGTTACTTATTGCTGCTGTAGTATTTCCTAGTTTAATTAGCTGTGTGTGGATTGAACTGGATCAGGGATTTTCCTGCCATTGTGAATTGTAATGGTCCCTCTGCTCAGCGCTGGTGGGCGATTTTTTATTATGGACATGCTGATATTCCAATATCGGATACACCGAAATAATCCATATTGTTTACATTCCGTATGTATCTGGTGATGTCATATATCAATCCTTTTTTTACATAGTATGAAGATTTTTTGACATAATTTCTGTTCTATTTCATTTATATTGCTAGGTTTGTTTATGGCTGTTATATTTACATTTACCATTTATGGCATTTAGCAATTGAGGGTTAAGGGCCTTGCTCAGGGGCCCAGCATTGGCAGCTTGGTCCTGGGGTACGAACCCTTGACTTTCCGATCAGTAGTCCAGCACCTTAACTACTGAGCTACCACATCCCTGTTACGAAGGGACATACTGTATGTATCAAACTTTAGATAATAATAGGTTCAGGTCACTGTTTATAACCACAGTGAGAACAAAACATTTCAAGTTGATCCTTGAATGAAGACCTCGTGTGGTTCACAATATGGCCTCAGATCGTTGTGGTGGTGTCGTCCATCTGCCTCAAGCATGTTGTGATTCTGAGTTCACTTTTCTGCTCACTACTGTTGTAAACAGTGATTATTTGAGTTAGACACCCAGTCTCGCTGTTATCCTTTAACCTCTGTGATTAACAAGACGCTTCCTCCCTGCAGAACCTGTGTTAGTTTATTATAAATTCTAGACACAGATGCACGGTCAAATCCAAGGAAGTTTCAGAACAACTCAAACCAGCATCTGGCACCATCATCAACATTTACATTACAGACATTTACATTTAGTAGACACTGTTATCCAGAGCGACTTACATTTCTCATTTTATACAACTGAGCATGAAGGGCCTTGCTCAAGGGCCCTGTGGTGGCAGCTTGGTGGACCTGGGATTTGAACTCATGATGTTCCGATAAGTAGTCTTACACCTTATCCACTAAGCTACCACATCCCCAGTTAAGCCCCATTTAAACCCCCATTTAAACCCCCATTTAACCCCCATTTTAACCCCGGAATCCTTCATTCTTCATAAAGTGTATGATTTTTTTCCTTCTCACATTTCCACATCTGTTCCTTTCCAGCCCTGATCCAGAAGCGACTGAAGAAAGAGAAGAAAACAAAGCGGAAGCTCCAGGAAGCTCTGGAGTACGAGTCTAAGCGACGTGACCAAGCTGAGCAGACTCTGCAGCAGACAACGGCCAATGACCTCGCTCACACTCCGAACGGTAACACACATCACTCACATCTGGAACAGTAACTTGCTGGAGGAGTAGCTTCTGGTTAGACCTCTGGCTTCACACACACACTCATATACACACAGAGTGCTGAAAAATGCATGTCATTAGAGTGCTGATGTATTGCAGAACTTTACAATTGTAGCACATGGAGTATAAATCATGAGCTTTCTTCCTCCTGTATTGTGTGCAGCCGATCCATCATTCTGTATTGATTACATCCACAATTGCTCTTCTGTTGTTTATCCCTGCATTCGACACACACCGAACACCCGGGGTTTTTTTATTTTATTTTTTATCCAAATGGTTTTTCCAGGAGTTTCTTATTTTTAGCGTCTTCTTAGAAAAAGGTTGTCGTTCGGTAATGGAACAATTCAGCCAGAAATGAATGAAACCAGCCGAGACACGAGTGTGGTGCCTGAATATCGCTGTTTCATATTTTTTACATTTATGCCATTTTTCAGACACACTTATCCAGAGCAAATTACATTTACCCAGCCGAGTAATTAAGGGTTAGTGGCTTTGCCCAGAGGCCTAGGAGTGGCAGCTTGGTAGACCTGGGATTTGAACTGACAACCTTCTGAGCAGTAGTCCAACACCTTAACCACTGAGTTACCATTCCGTAATTTGCATCCCAAAAAGCTTGTCTCTATCAGCCGAGCGCTACCCAACTCATTACCTTGACATTGTTTCTTTAAAGTACAACTCCATCCTGAAGCACATTAAATATCGATTGATAGTCAAATATTTGTAACGTGTTTATGACCAATTCCTGTGTTTATTTGTTAGCTGTGTATTTGTTATTCCTGATATCACAGTTAGCTGATGTCACAGGTTGACCTTCGTAACCATGAGTTTTCCAGAGCCTTTCAAACTCAGAGTAGTAATCATTTACATTTACATTTACATTTACATTTACAGCATTTGGCAGACGCCCTTATCCAGAGCGACGTACATAAGTGCTTAAATCTCTAACATTGAATACATTAATGCTGGTTCACTAGGTTACATATTTAGGATACCATGAGTTTAAAACATTTGTTCCAAGTTACAATGAAAAAGTGTCAAAGGTTGTAATTATTTATTTATTTATTTATTTATTTTTAATCCCTCGCCACTTCGCGGTTCAAGTTTCACGGCCTCAGTGCATCGCTGATTTTTCAAAAATATTCATCGAAAAATAAAAACGGTTTCCCAGTATGCCAGACAAAGAGAGAAACTCTCTCAGAGGCTTTGTACATGCCCACGGGCACTCAGACAAGGCACGTGATTGGTTCCCGGCACGAGATCTGAGCTGATTGGCTGCGCATCATCGCATCCTCTCCCAGCTTCTTCCCTTGTTGTGTCTCGCCACTCTCGTTCACGCTGTCAACTGTGTCTCGCTTATTGTGTTCGAAATTAACTTTTCGTTAAGCCCTTACGATGCCTCCTAAGCGCCGTGCCCCTGCGAAAGATTCCTCTAGTGAGCCCAAGAGGAAGAGGAAGATGATGACCATCAGTGAAAAGGTCAAACTTAGGGCCAATCCTACTTCGCGGATCGCGAGGTGTTCCGGTCCCCATTAACCGCGATAAACGAGGGATCACTGTATACTTCACAGATAGCGAGTTATGACAGAGACTCAGCTCGGCTGGTCAAAGATCTGTGAAAGAGGAGCACAATAGCACTGAAGGCGGTATAAGAACTGAAGTCGAACCCTGATCTGCTTGCATACAGATGAGAGAGATGGACAGATTAAAGTACTAAAGCACCGCTGCATCACACTCTTTAGGTAGAGATGAAACAAGGTAGCGATAGAAGGTAGAAATACAGGAAAACATTAACCCAACTAAAAATGCAGATGTAGGAGGTTTTAACTAGCATTAAAGATCACACGTTAATTATAATTATAATGAATTAATTAATTAAAAGGGAATTCATTTTTCCTTTCACGTAAAGAGCTGTGTTTTTTTTTTGTTTGTTTGTTTAATAAATCTTTATAAATAAACTCGACTGATGATTGTTTCTTCAGAGAATCCTGCTCCAGAATTGGAGGGCGACCTGAGCAGGGACAGAACAGACGCAGACAGGACGATACCAGGTAACATCCCGTCACTGTCTACGTTCAGAAGCTGGGAACTGTCGTCTTTTTTTGTTTTGTTTACTCTTTCTACGTTTTCCTTTTTTTTAAGGGTTTATTGAAGCACAATCGCACACAAATCACGCACTGGGTGTCAGTGCACCCATCATATCAGTGGCCCTGATCATAAGTCTCAGCAGTGTGACCAGAAATTGTGTCATGAAGCCTTTGTTCAAAGATTAAACATCTAAAGCATTGAGAAGGAAATTAAATTGAATGTCAGCGAAGCAAAAAAGAGAGACAGAGGGGGGAAAAAGGCGGTGGGCAGTAATTAATGGCTCTCTTAATTGTCCTCGTGAAATATTTGCATGGGCATAATTTACATAATTTACATGTAGTAATTAATCATTCAAAGGGGTTCCTTTCTCTTTTTTGTCTGGGTCGAGAGCGCGTGGGCACTCTGTTTCGGCTGACATTTATTTTAATGCGCGTCTTCTCTCGACAAAACCTTTCATCTCGTTTTGAAATCTGCCCGTGTAAGAACACAACCTCACGGACCTGGGCTATTCATCGCACTTCGAGACCCACATCAGTCAAGTCTGGCAAATATTCAAATACATTTCGGGTTCATTAAGACCTTCTTTTTTTGTGTTTGTGTGCATGTGTGTGTGCGTCTACAGATGGACGGCTCTTTCTCAAGACTGCGGTCATGTTCTGAAGAAATGGAGCGAGAGAACATGTAAATCAGTGCAGAGACGGAGGAAGCAGAAGTGCGAATAATCACAAAAAATCGATTGTATCGGAGGACTAGAGACATTTCAAGGACCCCAAAGGGTCAGTGTCTACAAATTACTTGCGAAGAGACTGTCACACGTATTGGAAATCAATGCTTTCATTGTGCCTCTCAGTGAAGTCGAGGCACCTTTTTCTTATCACAGAAGCTAAAAACACACCATGTGGACCTTCACGACATTTTTTTCTAGGATATTTAAACCACTCACACTTTACAGACCATGGAAAGGAAAAAAAAAACGATTTCAGAGCTTCTCTTTTATAGTCCTGCCATGTTTAACTATCTATAAAGCACTATTTCCATCGGGGGGTATGGGATGGGGGAAAGGGAAGAGTCCGATGTTTTGAATTTATTCATCGTTTATTGAATATCTACATGACATTTAATGTGTTTTCGTGTAGCTGTAGCCCCGAAAGACTGTCTATGTTTTTTTTTTCTGTCATTATTATATGTTTGATGATTATATCAAATAGCAGGTATTCTCAAACAAACAAAAAAAAAATCATTGAACGTGTACATAAAAGTGTAGAGATAATATTGTGCATTGTATGTCGTAGCGCTGTTAGGAACTCAATACAAACCTCTTTAATGAAATATCTTGCATCTAAGTTATTATTATTATTATAATTATTATTATTATTCCATCATCATACCTGACTAGGAGAGCATGCTGGCATGTCATTACATCTGTCGTGTCCATCTGAAAAAAAAAAATATATATATATATATATATATATATATATATATATATATATATATATATATATATAAAATAAAACGATTTTTTCACCTGGCACAAAGCAGGTCACACCTTAGACACATTTTGATCTACACGTGCCTTGGGTCTTTTGTGACAGTTTTTCTTTCCTTCATTTGTTTTTCATTATTAACTGATGGTCTTTGTCCAGGTTTTAAATACCAACATTTGAAACATTTCCACATATACAGCATCTTTTAGTGATTACATGATTTTGCCCATGACTTTTTCTTTCTTTTATTTATTTTTTTTTTTTAAATCTTGTGTTTTCCATGTTCAGGAATGTATTATTATAAATCGCTTCTCCATAAATGCTTCTTTCACGCTGGTGTTTTGAAGATCCTACGAAACAGAAGACTTTGACCTCGGTATGTAAAAGAGCTGTAGCGCTCTGGCCACTTAAATCATCCTAAACCGATTGAAAAGGAAATGGGAAAGCAGGAAAAAAATGAATAATGATAGCTACATGTTACATGTTTCAGTGCTGATTCACAGTATTTTCGGTGCTCTTAAAATGAGACAGCGTATATAAAGTACACTACAAAAGGTTTCTCAGGGGTTCTTTGGATGGTTGTGGGTCTCTCTTCCTAAAGAGCACACGCAGAGGATCTCGCAGAGCAGCAGGACGAGCAGCAAGTACTCTTTAGGGGTAAGAGTACCATCTACTGATGTCTTCAGGACCGGGAAGGAGGTGGTGCGATGGGCTTTGGAGGCTTGTACTTGGTAAAAATATTCTCTCAGACTCATCTTCAGATTATGATTATTATAATTATTATTTCATGTCTTCAGATTAAAATAATAAAAATAATATATCATNAGATTAATTCATTCATATATATATATATATATATATATATATATATATATATATATATATATATATATATATATATATATATATATATATAACCTGTGCAGTGTTCACCATGCCTTCATTCAAGCCTAATTTTTTTCTAAACAAGTTCATTATTGCTTGTTCATGCAGCTGCAATTAACCACAATTAACACTAGGGGCAGCCGACACGCACCCTTTTTTTTTATACCGGACATCAATTACGGTATCCCTCGCACAGTGGTGTCATTAAGCATCGCTACAGACTATGTGACAAATCAGACATGTCTCGCTGTATCGTCCAATGCAGTTAGCGATACGTCCAGCCACAATGGAGCAGGAAGATAAGGCTAAAGTAATCTAATCAGAAAGGGGATATTATGCATTAGTGTGCGTGTTAGTCGTAGCGTTCCGAGGCGTCTGGCGGCTGAGGTAAGGTTGGAGGACGTGTTATCTAAATGAGTGCGAAGAAGCGATGAGGCCCAGGGTCCGTGGACGGATAATGAAAGGGCAAGAGAGGAGCGGACGGCTTTTAGGCCTTTCTCTTTTAGCCATTACTAATTCATGCTGCTCTTTCTTGCTCTTAGTGATGGGAGAAAAAGAGAGAGAGAGTGTTTAGGGAACGGGAAAAAAAACGGTGTGGGGATAATGTGCCGTGAAATTGAGTCTCGTTTGCAAAGGGTTGGGCTGCTTTTGACTCCGAAAGCTCCACACAGGAAATGCTGGGAAATTGACTGCTCTCCATCTGAGAGTGTATTGTTTACTTTGATCAACCTTTACTCTCTGGGCTAAAAGGGGAGGTTAAAAGAGGGCAGGATTTAGTGCCATTCTTTGAGCTAAAGTGTGAATTCCGAAAGGAACCTTTTAATGGATGTGGAGCTTTACTACATACTTAACATTTGCTGACTTGAGGTTTCCTGAAAAAACACTAGGCCAAGCTCTGAGCTCTCTGACTCCAGTGCTAATTAACCTGACGAAGTCTTGCCTCATCCAGCTCTACTTATTTTGCCAGGATGGGGTTGTTTTTGGAACGATTACAGTCAACCGTCTTTAATCAGAGTTTTATCTTTTATTGTGTCATTCTACATCAAATTCACTTTAAAGGGAGTCACTAAAGACTAATCTTCTCAAATGAAAACTTTCACTTCCTTTGCAAAAGGAAGCCAATTGACTCATATTGCTCTCAGTAAAAATGTTCTGTTTGGCAAAGGAGAGTTTTTCCATTTGGAAGATTTCCAAAAGTTCCTTGTTTTGTAACTGTTTTGTAACATAAAATGTTTCCTTTCTCAGTCAGGCTCCATGTAAGCTCCCTTTAGACACCAATAACCACAGAGGAACCCTTGAGGAACACTTTGTGTCTTTTAGGCATAAACAGATCAGATGCTGTTGGACACAGGAAATGTTCTATCATGAAGGAGTCATTTTAGAAACTAAAACTGGGCTTTTCAGTATCAACACATTAATGGTAAGGACTAAAACACGTCTTGGGTGTGTGCGGTTATAGGAAGAATACTTCCCGATATGATTTATTCCTCTTACATCACAGCAACTCCATCAATTCACAAACAACCCATCGTTTTCTTATCCATTTTTATTTACATTTAAAACATGCACCAGCTTTTCTTATTTGTCATCCATGAGAAATAAAAAGCTAACAAAACATCCAAGCTAACGATAATTTCACTCATGGTGGACAATATTCATACATGGATCCTAAATGTATATATATATACATTTAGGATCCATGTATCAATATTGTCCATATATATAATGTCTATGGATTTGTGTTGGAATTTTAGATGCCACTACAGTTACAAAAAGTTTCACTCCAGCTGCAGCATGTCTTTAGGGACCTGAAGGATGAATGCAAGAAAAAAAAAACTTATCTTCTCAGTAAAAGCTTACACGCTTTCCATTCAGTTGCTGCTGCAAGACAGAGAGATGATTCTGGACACAGGAAACGTTAACCAAAGATCCAAGAGTTTGTTTACTTCAAAAGATAAATTCTCCTGCTATACAAGAGGAGGGAAAAGTGTAGAAGCTAAAATAGTGATGTAATGGATTCATGCTCAAAACCTCCAGTCTCCAGTCTGCGGTACTGAGGAACCCTCTTAGGATTTTTTCAATATCTTTCCATTTGCTTTTACACACTGTTCAGTTTTGATGATGCGTATATTTCTATAAGAGGAATTTCTGTACATCGAGTCAGATTGCCATAGTGAGTCCATAGTGTTGCAAAATGAAAAACTGGCACTCCAGCTGCAGAAAGTCCTGAGGGACGACCACCGGACTCAAAAAAATCAAATAAAATCTCACGATCACTGATGTCTCAACATCTCGGTGAAAGCTTCTACTTTCTCCACAGAAGGGAGCCATTCAGACGGATTTTGCTGCTAGTCAGCAGTACGGAAAGCAGATGTTGGTGGACACTGTTCAGACATCTCTGTCACATTCTACCATCTCCCCATGTAACTGCTCCCTAATGAGTATTTATTGTTTCCCAACACTACTGTCGCTCCTTTTTATCGGTGTGTGCATGCACAAGTTTGTCTATGTGTGTGTTTATATGTGTGTCTATGTGTGTGTGTATGTGTGTGTTCTCGAGATGACATCTCCTGGCCGCCTCTTGACAGCTGGACTGGCTTGTTTTCGCTGTCGTCCCCTGGGTATTCGCTGTCAGCTTTGTGCTTGGCCAGACTGCGAGGAGAGAGATTAATGGACAATAAGGACACTGCGGAGGGAGGGAGGAACGGAGGGAGGGAAGGGAAAGATGGACAGAATTGGTGTGACAGTGAGAGAAATAGAAACACAGAATGCAACGGAAAGAGTGGAGGAGAGGGATGAAATAAAAACAGACAGAATGAGGAGCACCGACTGCAAAAAAGAATATAGATGAACATGAATTTAAATGACAGAAAAAGAGGAATGGTTTAATGGGGAGAAAAGAAAAGAAAAGAAAAAGGAAAAGACTGAGTAGAAAGTATTGGATGGAACAGAATGACAGAAAAAGTTAAATTGTGACAGAAGACAGAAGAAGAAGAAAAAAGTACAGGGAAGCTGTGAAACAGACATGGACAGAGACAGCTAGAAGGACAACGGAAAGAGACAGAAATAAAGAGAAAGCGACAGGCAGGGAAACAGTGAAACAGACACGGACAGAAAAGGCCCATGAGACTAAGACGAACAGAAAGGAAAACAAAAAGAGAAACAGTGACAGAGAGCGATAGGCAGAGAGAGAGAGATAAGAGAGAGAGAGAGAGAGAGAGAGAGAGAGAGAGAGAGAGAGATGGGGGGGGACAAGCACAGGCCAACAACCATCTGCTCATTTCCTTCTAATGGACAAAGCAAACAGCAGGAGACACTGCTGACTACAAATCTGGCTTTTCTTCATTACTGAAAGCACACAGTAATTTGTCCCTGAGTTTAACTCAGACACAGACATGCCTATTCTTTCTCCTTTTCCTTTTCTCCCTGCTGTATGTCTTTTTTCTCTACTCCCTTTATTCTTTTTTCATTAATCACGCCCAAGAGATAACCTGCCACTCTTGCTCAAAGGGGCTTTAATTTAAAGAAGACACACGGGCCTCGAACATTAACACCGCTCTCTTTGTTAGCCGTGACATAACTAGCATCCGTAAGCCTGATCAATAAAATTTTGTCATTCAGAGAAGTCAAAAAAGATACGAGGAAGAAGCACAAAAATAACGGACACATTCTGACTGCTACTGACCTGCACTGCATAAAGGTTACTCAAGATGCTGAGTGTGTCCCGACTGTTTTCACGAACACAGAGTGCTCTTTTAAAAATGTATTCAAATAAATGATGACTACTGAAGGAAGATACAGAGCAGTTCACATCACCAGAACGTCGTAATGTTGTCCTATTGTTTAGCTAGCTAACAGCCTGCTAGCGGAAAAAAAAGCTAGTCATTAGCACTGTAGCACTCTTCATTAATCAGTAAAGTAATTATTCACTCTTGACTTTGGACATTCCTCCGATTTGTAATTCCCGCTCATAAGGTTTTCTGTGAGGAAATGTTTATTTAATCAATGTTGAACAATATTGGCGCAGCTGTAGCACAAGCGTGGTAGCTAATCACAACCGTGTCCATGTTCGGTCTAACAGCAAGATTTTGAGTGTGACATTACTATAGTTTTCTAAATAATTAATGAATATTGATAACTGATAAGCAGTATTTTTCTTCTGATTCAGCTAGCTTGTTTGGTTTGTATATTACTTTGCTAAATTAGCCAGCTAGTTCTTAGTTTAGGATATTATTTTATTTAATTTTAATAGAAGGGAGTTAATTAAGTCTTCTTTCTGTACCTTAACTTGTATTCCAATTAACAATCACCTATTTAGCAAAGCCAAAATCTCAGATTTGTTTGAGTTTAGCATAATAATTTCCTTATGACTTATAAGCTTAGCAAACTAGCTAGCCATGAGTATTATGCTAGCAGAAATAGAAGCCGTGCTCGCTTTATAGCATGTCAGCTAGCATGTGTACGTGGGATCCTTTTATACTTTTCAGCTTTCAAATTTTAAGTCAGACCTTTTATTCCTGATATATTTATGACGTTCTGCTGATGATGTGGCCAACTTCACTTTGCTAGCGGATTCAGTGGGACTGTTGCTAGAACTGGAATTTTACATGGTGACCAGATACAAGCAGCGTGATACACACAGTGAAGCATCCCAGTGGGGTTATACTGATTACAAACACTCTTTCAACACCATTTGTCCAATCAAATTAGTGGCCTAGAACTGAGTGTTGTATAACTGACACTTTAGCATGCAGTGCTAGCATCTACAGTGTCAGTGCTTTGTAACAGTCAGAGGTAAAGCTGTAACAGTAACAACTGTAACTTTTCTGACATGGGGATGTCTTTAGGATGGAAGATGCCATGACAAGGCTTGTATACACGTGGCTAACTATAGAATAAGCGATAAGAACAAAGCTGTTTCATGGATATAACACAACATTAAATGTGTTTTTTTTTTTTTTGTTTGTTTGTTTTTTTGCTGTATTCATATACAATGACGTGTCTTGTTTTGATTCTGACATAATAAAATATTAACATTTAATATTACGTTTGTCTTAATTAGGGTAACTTTAACTTCACTAAACTAGCACTTTAGCTGGTTAAACATTCTACATATGCTGTGTCTCCATTATTGAGCATTAGAAGGCTTGGACACGAAGGAGTTGGTGTTGAATCTATAATGAACTCAATGATGAGCTAATATATGAGTTGCTCAGGAGCTCCTGGTTACACAACTCCAACTGATTGTATATGACTATAGAAAGGACATTATTTATAATCACACTCTGCTGTGTTTCTAATCATTTATAATCACACTGTCCCGCACTCTCTGGTGTTTCTAATAATTTATAATTGCACTCTCCTTTGTCACCCAGATGAGGATGGGTTCCCTTTTGAGTCCGGTTCCTCTCAAGATTTCTTCCTCACACTGTCTAAGGGAGATTTTCTTTGCCATAGATAAATGTAAATATAAGTCTAATACAGACATGGGGGACTCGAGTCATATGACTTGACTCGAGTCAGACTTAAGTCGCAAATAATTGTAAGCTTGACAATTATTAAAAAAAGACTCGACTTTGACTTGACATTCATGACTTGAGATTTGACTCTGACTTGAGTTAAATGACTCAGAGATGGGGGACCTGACTTGACTCGAGTCAGACTTAAGTCATGAATTTGAAACTTGAGACTTGCTTGACGAATATTAAAAAAGACTCGACTTGACTTTGACTTGACATTCATGACATGAGATTTGACTCTGACTTGAGTTAAATGACTCAGAGATGGGGGACTTGACATTTATGACTTGGGACTTACTTGTGACTTGCACATGTGTGACTTACTCCCACCTCTGGTCTAATATATATCTTGTAATTTTTGTTCTACATTTCTTATGTTCTCTAAAGCTGCTTTGAGAGGATGTCCATTGTTAAAAGCATTATAAAATAAAATTTAATTGAAAATTTAATTTAACAGCTGCTAAGATTTTATAAAAGAGTTTGGTAAATTAGTTAGCTAATAAAATTTTACAAATTAATTTGTTAAATTTGCTAGTTATGTCTTTCAGCAGTGCTAGAAAATGGCTCACTAAGGTTTAACTAACTTGATTTTTCTCTCTTCTTCCTTTTAACTACAAATGTTGCCATAAGTTCAGGATTTTGTCATCATAAAATAGATCTTGATATGTTCTTAATATATAGCATGAGCCTAAGTGGATGTGTAAGTGGAACTCTACTTTTCTCATGATCTATAACACTTCAAATCTTAATGAACATCTGGAACCAAATTCCTTGTGTGTGTCAACACACTTGGCCAATAAACCTGATTCCGATTCTGATTCTGATTAGGTTTGGCAGCCGTGACACGTGTAATGTTCTTGTCATGGTTCCTGTGGAAGTCCACCAAGGTCTCCCGATCCTGCCTTCCTTACCGATCCTGCCATAACAGAGAGAGAGAGAGAGAGAGAGAGAGAGAGAGAGAGAGAGACAGAGAGAGAGAGAGAGAGAGAGAGAGACAGAGAGAGAGAGAGAGAGAGAGAGAGAGAGAGACAGAGAGAGAGAGAGACAGAGAGAGAGAGAGAGACAGAGAGAGAGACAGAGAGAGAGAGTGTGAGAGAGAGAGAGACAGAGAGAGAGAGAGAGAGAGACAGAGAGAGAGAGAGAGAGACAGAGAGACAGAGAGAGTGAGAGAGAGAGACAGAGAGAGAGAGAGAGAGAGACAGAGAGAGAGAGAGAGAGAGACAGAGAGACAGAGAGAGAGAGAGAGAGAGACAGAGAGAGAGAGAGAGACAGAGAGAGAGAGAGAGAGAGAGAGAGAGCCAAATCACCAAATCACTACAAGACATAACTTTGCATTCTATATTTAAGCTTCCCTTTACTCTAATTAATTATATAATTATTCAAAAAGTCTGCATTATTTTGAGCAATTTACTTCCACAATAAAATCTACTCTAACATTAATTTTACTTTCAAAGAAAAAAAAACCTTCTAAATGTTAAGGTATTTTTTTATAGCACTTATTTTTCCTAAAGCACATTTCATTTTTTAAGACATTTTCAGGTACAGTTTGAGCGCCATGTGTCTTATTTATATGACTAATAATTTACTAAGCAGGAAGCAGGAGAAGGAAAAGAAGAAGGACGTCTGGTACAGTTCCTCATTACTACCTTGCCAGGCGGATGTTTGGATATGTTTTGTGTTTAATAGAAACAATATGGACAGAAAAAATGGGGCCACTGTACCAACATATGGAGAACAAGCCCACATTTCACTCTTTTACACAGATCTGGGATCAGTTTGCATACATCATAACCTTATAGCAGAAAAGCAATACTGGTCTTAAACCTGGGTGAAAACACTCCATAGGGTCCCTTCCTGCTCCTTCGGGGCTTTGTCGTAAAAACTAATGGTGCCGCTGTGGCTTTCATCAGAGCATCTGTATTCGGTTTCCGATCATCTCATTAACTTACGCAGACGTGAGTCACGTCCCGTCAGAAATAATCTGATCCCAGCGGCCTGTCATTGCAAACCGCTTTTATTGAGCTGATGATATGATTAAGAATATGATTACACAGCGGCAGCACATGGAATGGGATGGAAAGGGATAGAGATGTGGACTGGAGAAGAGGGACAGAGACATCAGATGAAGAGAAAAAGACAGATGTAAAAGACGGTTGGGATTGACAGATGAGGTGGGAGGGACAGACAGGTGAGATAGACAGTTTGAGTAGCAAACTGGGATCAGGAGGAACAATGAAATAAAATGGAAAGGAATGGAGGGATGGGATGGAGAAATTGGATGGAGAGAAAGTGTTAAGATGGAGAGGGATGGAGATGGAGGGTTGGGATGAGCAGATGGGAGGATTGGGTTGGATATAATGGAGAGAGGGAGAGAGAGAGAGAGAGAGAGAGAGAGAGAGAGAGAGAGAGAGAGAGAGAGAGAGAGAGAGAGAGAGGATGAGGTAGAGATTATGTGAAGATGGAAAAGATGGAAAGTGCTGGGATGGAGAGGAATAAGAGGATAAGCTGGAAAGGGATGGAGCAATGGGGTCTCAGTAAAAGTATGGGATGAAAAGAGATGAATGGTGGAGAGGCTAAGAGAAGATAAGAAAAAGAATTGAAGAGATACAAGACAGGAGAATAGAGAGGTAAAATGGAGAGATGGGATGAAATGGAGAGGAACAATGGTAAGGTGCAGAACGATGGAGAGATTGAACTGAGAGATATGGAATTTAAAAAACTGAAAGAGGAAAGAGTTGGGATTCAAATGGAATGGATGTGGAAATAAGAGTGGTGCAATGGAGAGATTGAAAAGAGAGGTGGAGAGATGGAATGGACAGGGATGGAATGAAGATACGTGAAACAATGGAATGGAGAGATGGAGAGGACAGAGATGGGAGAGAGACAAATGAAGCGATGGATA